>NW_009593004.1:58348-62193 GCF_000690535.1 Cariama cristata | reverse complement strand
CAGGAATGGAAATTCAGACAGGTGTGTTGCATATAGGGTGTTTTGTTATTTTTCTTCCAGCTTTTAATTGCATTGTTGGAATCTGTTGTAATAAAATCAATTTTAGTCTTTCTTTGTAGAGAAGTATCAAGTCAGCCATTCTGTGTAGGAAGAAAATAGGTGCTATCAGAAGAGAAGCTGCTTTTAAATGTTAGAAAACTTTGTTTGAAAATTTTGACTCTTAAATCCTACCTGTTACAGAAATAGGTTATTCTTTCTGTGTATGGCTGGCTAGTGTGGTAGTTTGTTTATATGTACTCTGTATTTGTGGTAACCTTGTCCTGCAGGCTACTGCTTCAAATTGGCCTGGTTGTCTCTCAGAGCCCATTTGCCTCAGATGAGTGCTGCATCTGTCAGTAACCTTTCGTTTTCAGAGTATAAGGTTGGAAAGCAGTGCTGCTCTTTAGGCAACCTGGGAAATGCTTCTTCCCAGGCGATCAAGGTGCAAGTCAAGGTAATTGAACTTTACAAATAGCTAGACCCTCTGCTTCCATTGCATTTAAAATTTCCAGTTTACAATTATTTACAATAGATCTTTGATGTGTCCTAAAGTTTTAATTACAGATTCAGTCATCAGAAAGGTTTTGTATACCCTGGCCTTACAAGTATAACCTTTTTCCTCATGAATTTAAAACAGCAAATGCGGCAAAAAAGTAAACAGCAAGCCAAAATAGAAGCCACGCAGAAGCTTGAACAAGTGAAAAACGAGCAGCAGCAACAGCAGCAGCAACAGCAGCAGCAGCAGCAGCAGTTTGGTTCACAACAGCTCCTGAACCAGTCTGGCTCAGACACACCTAGCAGCGGGATCCAGAGCCCCTTAACGCCACAGACTGGCAATGGAAATGTGTCTCCTGCACAACAGACATTCCATAAGGATCTATTTACAAAGCAGCAACTACCTGCTACACCTACATCAGCAACCTCAGATGATGTGTTCCTAAAACCACAAGCCCCACCCCCTACTCCAACGCGAATCCCAGTACATGATTCACTGTCTCAGTCTCAGACTCCTCAGACATCATCACAACAGATGTTTTCTCCAGGTTCCACAAACACAAGACCTCCTTCTCCAATGGATCCGTATGCTAAAATGGTGGGAACACCTAGACCGGCACCCATTAACCAGAACTTTGTTAGAAGAAGTTCCATTGCACCATTAGATACCTGTGCACCACAGTCATCCATATCTAGGGCCATTCAGGTAACTGAACCATCAGGAAGCAGGCCTTCACCAGTCAGGGATTCATGTTCTTCATCTCCGAGTAGCAGTGATCCCTATGCAAAACCACCAGACACACCCAGGCCTGTCATGGCATCAGAGCAGTTCCCCAAACCATTGGGGGTCCCAAGATCACCCATAGTTATGGAACAGTCAGGGAAGGTTCCTTTAACAGCTGGAAGCAGTGATCCGTTTACTAAGCCGGCTCCTAGAACCGATACGTTTCAGAGACAGAGAGTAACTTCTGCTGATGCGTATCCACGGCCACCATTGACTCCTACTCCTACTCCTGTTGATGGTAGCCCTGGACCTTTTAAAACTCCAATGCGCCCACCTCAGTCCCCGCAAGATCCTTATGCATCGATGCCAGCTACACCAAGGCGCGTTGCTGTTGATCCCTATGAAAGGCCAGCTTTGACACCGAGGCCAGTGGATAACTTTTCCCATAATCAGCCTAGTGATCCATACAGCCAGCCTCCCCTTACTCCCCATCCTGCAATAAAGGAGACTTTTGCTCATCCACCCCGGATAGTGCGACAGCAGAGTGATTCTTTCCCACAATCTGGACCCATTTCAAGGCCAGCTTCTCAGGACCCTTACTCCCAGCCTCCACGTACTCCTCGGCCAGTTGCCGATCCTTATGCCCAACCCCCAGGAACTCCTCGGCCCACCACAGTTGATCCATATATGCAGCAACCACCAACGCCAAGACCTGCTCAGCCAGCAGATTTATTTGCTCAGTCCCCAGCAAATCAAAGACATTCTGATCCATATGCCCAGCCTCCTGGAACACCAAGGCCAGTCGTCAATGATCCTTATTCTCAGCAACCAGCAACTCCAAGGCCAGGGATTCCTGAGAGTTTTAACAGACCTGCAATGACAAGACCAGGACTAATACCAAATAGAGATCCTTTTCTGCAGACACCACAGAACAGGTTGCAGGGCACTTTCGTCAGGCCATCAGATCCATGTTCTCAAACTCCCAGACCTGCAGGACCTGCAATAACGGATTCATTTAGCCATGGTCCAGCTGCTCCAGCACGTGACCCCTATGATCAACCACCGATGACTCCAAGACCTCAGCCAGAATCTTTTGGAACTGGTCAACTGGCCCATGATGCTGCTGAACAGCCACGGCCTGGATCTGAGGGCAACTTCAATGCATCTGGAAATTCTCCGATGACTTCTCAAGGACAACAGTTTCCCAAAGTTTCACAAGTTCCTGGCCCAGCACCCACTACAGGTGTAACAGATACACAGAATACCATGAATATGTCTCAAGCAGATACTGAGAAGTTGAGACAGGTGAGAATAATGTTTAATACTGATGGTATTAAAATTTCATAGGTAGAAGAATTTCCCCCATTCTTGTTAATATTTGAAGTTTCTTGCCGTTAAACATGGCTATATAATGTAAAATTATCTTCATTCACTTAGTATTTTAATTTGATCCTCCTGGGTAGAACCACAATATATAGAATATAGAAACATCAGTAATTTTTAAGGAGGTCAGACAAGATGCAAAAGGAAGCAAAGGCCATCTTTGAAGCCACTGAAGATGTAGGTTATTGATCTGTAATAGCTCTTTTATCTACAGCGTGAGGGGGGAAAAAAACACCTTGAAAGGATAATTAATTCTATCCTATAATGGATGAGATATAGAACTGATTGATTGTCAGTGATTTGTTCACTGACTGAAAAAGGGAGTGCAGGCAAAGATCTCAGACTAGACATCTAACTTTTCAGTTGGCTGACATGTCAAGGTGAATCCCACCATTAGTTGCTGCTCTTGAGACACATTCACTCCAGGTTTTTGTCAATGAATGTTTGGCAAACGGCTCTTGCTGAGACATACAATTACATTCAACTTGTGGAAAGCTGCTCAGTCTTTTGTTTGGAAGGAGGAAAGTGGATTTAGCAGAAAAACTGGTAGTATTTATCATACGGAGTCAGAGTAAATTCTGCAGCTTTGGTCTAAACCTCTTGCCGAATTTTCTTCATGAGACCTCTAGTCACCTTTCTCCTTCAGAATGCACTTTTTTGTGTGGTAAAAGGGCCTGCATTATTGGAATAGAAAAAGGAAAAGAGAGTTGCTTATATGTTAATTGGTAAAATGGGTTCATGCTATGTGCTTTAACAAGACGTCTGGAGATTAAGTTGCGTTACCAGCATCTTGCACCATTTGATCCCTCTTCTAATTTCTGAGGTGATTATGGTAGTTTCTAATATTTTTCTGTAGTGATTGAAAAATTTCTTTTCTCCAAAAGGCTTAAACTAGTGGAGTGTAACACTTCACAGTATGTCAATTGCAGTGTCAAGCACAATGATTTTATTTTTTTTAAACAGCGCCAGAAATTACGTGAAATTATTCTACAGCAACAGCAGCAGAAGAAGAATGCGGTTCGTCAGGAAAAAACCTTGCAGGATGCAACAGCTCCTACCCATGCAACTCCTCTTCAGCACTGGCAGCAAGATAACTTAAATCAAATTTTTAACCGCCCTCCTCCTCCATATCCTGGGAATATTAGGTCCTCTGTTGTCCCTCCAGGTGGGCCAAGGTTCACTGTATACCCAAAAGATCAACGTG
>NW_009593004.1:33999-58317 GCF_000690535.1 Cariama cristata | reverse complement strand
TGCTGATGGGCAGTTCAATAGACCCCAGTTCCCAGGCGATGTGAATGCCATGGGGATGAGACCTCATGGTCTCAGGTAAGCTCTTTGATGTCTTAAAACCAGGATCCTACCTGTGTGGTTCTACATTTATAGAAATTGTTAGAAAACGGTTTTTTGATGAAAAATCATCTGTGTTGCCTACAGTAGCTGGTAATCTTCCTAAAGTCAGTATGTACAGTGAGTTTTCCTGTAAGCATCTGTAACATTAGAATGTGTGTTTTACACTAACCCTGTTTTACACTGTCTTTTATTGGGAATTTATCCAAAATAAAAATGGAGAAACTGCAATACTTGTGAAAGTTATGTGACCTGAAAGATCTTGTTGCCCATGGTTTTGGGGCATTTTCTTTTTTTAAAAAAAAAGTGAAAGGTCTGACTTCAGCTTTGATATCTAATAATGAATGAATGTAATATGCCTGTTTTCATTTATAGTGAATACGTAATCAAATGTCAACTTCTGTCTATGCTATTTTTACAGTGAATGCTATGATGTAAAATGAATACCAGTATTGACATCCATTGTCATCTCAGGAAATACTATTTTCAATATTTTGGATTTATTTTTCAGTAATTTCTGAATCCACACAGTATTATTTTTTATGCTGAGTTGCATTAACATGTAGTTTATTTACTGAGATAGTTCTTACTGTCAGAGATGTCTATCCATTATTATTACTGGAATTGAAAACAGGTTGTTTATTAAACATAATTAAAGCAATTATTTTATTGTAGTCATAAAGCTCATTTAAATGTAAGCATAATTAGTCCAAATATTTATTTAAATATCTTAATGAATGCATCGTGTAAAGCATTTTGGTGAACAGTTATTTAGTCAAATATGCCAGACTAGACAGTCCTGAGAAAAAGGTTTATCGAGTCTTTCATACTTGTATTTTAGATATGGGTTTCCAGGAGGTGGCCATGGTCCACCTTCAGGTCAAGAACGTTTCCTCGGTCCTCAGCAGCCAATGCAACGCCCTGGAGTTCCACCACAGCTGAGAAGATCTCTGTCTATTGATGTGCCTCGGCCAGTGAACAACCCACAACTAAATAATACATCTGGGATCTCTCAACATTTTCCTCCACAGGGAATTCCAGTTCAACAGCACAATATATTGGGTCAGGCATTTATCGAGTTACGTCATAGAGCTCCTGATGGGAGGCCAAGGCTGCCTTTTAATCCTTCTGCTGCAAATGTTATGGATGCAGCAGCACAACATCAACGACATGCAGGGTTTATACCCAGGCAGGAATTTCCAGGCCCAAGACAGGCAGAACCACTGAGACATAATTCTCAAGGTATACCTAACCAGTTGCAGATGTCTACAAGTTTGGAGCATATGACACAATCGCAGCAGGATCAAATCAATCCTGAGAACCCACCTGCACTTGTAATACGTTCTTTAAGTCATCCACCAGTTGCTGATGCATTCCCAGGACCGTCTTTGTCTGCATCTGCACCAAGCGATGAATCTGCAAATTTACAGATTCCCAGCCAGCCAAGTGATGGTCTAGAAGAAAAGCTTGATCCTGATGATCCTACTGTGAAAGATTTGGATGTGAAAGACCTTGATGGCGTTGAAGTCAAGGATTTAGATGATGAGGATCTGGAAAATCTGAATCTAGACACAGAGGATGGGAAAGGAGATGAACTGGACACTTTAGGTCATTTGGAAACCAACGATCCTCACCTTGATGATCTTCTAAGATCTGGGGAATTTGATATAATTGCATACACAGACCCAGACCTTGATGTGGGGGATAAGAAAGGAATGTTTAATGAAGAACTAGATCTTAGTGTCCCCATTGATGACAAACTAGATATCCAGGGCAAGACAGAAGAACCAAAACAGAAAGAACAAGGTGATAGAACTGTTTCCCCTCCTGAGACCCAATCTCCACAGAAGAAATCTGCTACAGAAAATGAAATTAAAACAGAAGTACTTTCCCCAAACAATCAGGAGGAAAAGAAGAATGAAAACGAAAAAAGTGATGGAAATGCTGAATCCACAAGTGCTCAACAGGTTGCTGAAGTGGAGTTAAAGGATGGAGAAAAGGCTCCTGCGCAGCCTGCTAACCCAGAATTCCCTGACAATACTACTGCTGTTCCTAGTCAAGAATCAACTGTGCCTAGTCCAGATGCTCAGGGATCTGCTCCACTACCTGTTCAAGGAGCAGTAAGTTCCTGCAGTATTTCTGGGTCCACACCAGTCCTCTCAAGTTTGCTGTCTAATGAAAGCTCAGATAATGCTGAAGCAAGGACTCTAGGATCTCCATCTCAATCTTTGCCAACACCACAAATGAACCATGCATCAGGTATTCCACAAACACTAATGACACCTGGTGGACAGATCTTGGAAAACACTTTAAATTCAAATTTGACCATGGTTCCACGAATGAACCATCATTTTTCTCAAGGGTCACCAAATCCAGGATTTATTCAGGGTCAATCATCTAATCATAACTTTGGGACAGGACAGACATCTAATCAAACTGTGGCTGTAACAAACCGTCCTGGTCCCAGTGGCATATCTGGGCCCCAACAGATAATGCTCCCTCAACCATTAGCTCAACAACAAAATCGAGAGAGACCGCTTCTGCTAGAGGAACAGCCACTTCTTCTGCAGGACCTTTTGGATCAGGAGAGACAGGAGCAGCAGCAGCAACGGCAGATGCAAGCCATGATTCGCCAACGTTCAGAGCCATTTTTCCCCAATATTGGTATGTGGGTGATCTATTGGTCTGTGTTCTGGTTAGTTTTTTTAAAAATACAACAATAAGTTGTTAAATAAACCATAGCACTGAAAGAAGCAGGTAGATATGTTGGAGCTTGAAGATGGCTTAGCAAAAAAACAACCAGCCTAGTAGGTACAATGGGAGCATGGAAATTGAGCATGTAGGTGGAATTCTGAACTCTATGGCAAGGCTCCTGTTGACATTACCAGGATCAGGGTAGTGCTGATTTTTTTGACATCAGGTCTGTTGCATATTCTCTTTAGGTTCTCATACGTGATATGGGAGTAAATGCACCTTTTGTAAACAAAATTAAATAATCAAGTGTAGTAGCTGACCTTTTGATATTTGATCTATCAGTTTTCTGTTTGTGTTTTTTTTAATTACATTTTTTTGCAGTGTTTAGTAACTCTCAAAGAAAGGGATCTTCAAAAGCTGTATTATTAACTCACAGTCTAGACAAGGCCCAGAAACATCACAAATAATTCTGCACGTACTAAAAGCATTTAAGACAAACTCGTTTACCGTTTAGTGTAACATAGCAGTTTTGAGCGTTCAGATCAAGACCATCACTATCATTTAATTGTTATTAATGAAATATGAAATTTTGAGAAAAGCATTACTTGTAACTATGCTCACCATCAAGGCTGTTTGTTCAAAAGACAAATTTAACCTACCCCCTAAGTCACAGTTCTGTATTTGTAGTGTGGCTAGAACATGCTGTAGCCACTCCAGGTGGCTAAGATGTTCTCCAGAGGTCCCTTCCAACCTCAGCCATTCTGTACTTCCATTTATCCTGCTCATGTGTGAGGCATCTAACGGGAGAGACAGCAAAAAGGCAGAGTTCACCATGCTTATGGTCTTTTCAGATGCTACATGAGGTGTGTGCCTTTCTACCTGTAGTGCTCCTCGTAATTGCAGAGCAACTAAGCCATTTTCTTAGTACGTTAGTGGTGGTGTGTCACTTTTGCCAACTGAACTCACAGAAACAACTATTCTTCCTGGTTCTTAAACCTATAATTGGAATTTATTCATCTGTTGGGTCATAGGCCAGATTTGTTCTGGAGCTCTTCTCGGACTGACCTGCTTTTCTTTGTATGTTGTGGCTGAATACAAGGACAGTTGCTGCTGGAGTAGGTTTCCTTAGAAGATATATGAAATTACATGTTAACCGTGAATTTCAAAGTGGAGAGGACAAGTAATGTGAAATAGTAATGCAGTTATGTTGTTTTATTGATGATTTATGCATGAACTAGATTTCAACAAGTCAGTTCCAGTTAATAAGTTGTAATGTTCAGCTATGTAATTCACTTTTACTGTTTTTCTTTTATAGACTTTGATGCAATTACTGATCCCATAATGAAAGCAAAAATGGTAGCTCTTAAGGGGATCAATAAAGTCATGGCGCAGAGTAACATGGGGATGCCACCAATGGTTATGAACAGGTAGGCAACACTTGATACCGTTCTTTAGGGCTACAAAACGTAAAAGGCAGTGATAGAGCTAGGGGAAACAGTGCAGAGGAAAAGAAAAAATTTAAAAGTGGAAAATTATCTTTTTGTTATGTAGTTCATAGTCCATGCTAATACAAGGTTACCTCCTAAGAATAAAACCAATGTGGCAGTAGAAACTATAAAAAGTATTAAAATGCATCAGACTTGTGTTCCAGTTGTAATGTCATGGGTCAGCATGGTCAAAATGGCTTCACTGTTGATGTTTTTCTTATTTTCCCACTTACTAGTTAGGTAATGACACATCTCCCATGCATTGTGTTTGAAAACTCTTGATGGCCGTGTAACGATTAAACCTCATGTTGCAGCATATCATTTAACGCTAAGTATAATTAAGATTTAGCCCAAGTAATGGAAGTTTCATCCTCTCGTTCAATCCATTCTGAGGACAAAAGGAGCTATGAACTGTGCAGACTTTACCATGACTACCTCTACCATACGTGGGGAGTCTATGGGCCGGAAAGGATCTGCACCTTTTCTTTTTATGTGGCCCTTAAAACAGTGTGTTTCCTCTTTCCTAACACATTCCTCAGTGTTATATGATAACACATGGCTTACCAGAGCTATATATTTACCCAACTCTAGTTGACTGTGCTGGTGACCATGATATCTAAATCCATTATTTTTTTTTTTTTTAAATCATAATATATTAAAATACAGATCCAGGATTTGGGTTTTTTGTGCATCTTCACTGTTCTAGCACAGTACCTCATGTTTACTTCATCTCTCTGAAAAGTGTAAAATACAGTGGTTTCAACCAAGAGCAAAGTGTTGTAGCATCAAATGAGAATTAATATTCTCTAGATGTTGGAGAAGTTTGGTACAGAAGTTCAAATGTCTATAAAATATTTGGATGCTTTGTGTAAGTTCAGTGTAATACAAAAGGTCTCTTCTCTAAAATACCCACCAGTTTTAAAGGTTGTAATTTCACTTTCTGTTTATATATCAATAGATTTCCCTTTATGGGTCAGCCAGTGCCAGGGGCTCAGACCAGCGAAGGCCAAAATCATATGCAGCAGGCAATTGCACAGGTAATAGAACTTGATATTTGGGTTTAAACAAAGATGTTTAATAATGATAACTAGTTGTTCTTTTTTTTAATTGAATCATGATTAATATCCTTGTCTGTATGTTTTACTGAAATTTCTAGGACGGAAGTTTGACACCTCAGATTTCTAGACCTAATCCTCCCAATTTTGGTCCTGGTTTTGTCAGTAAGTACAGATTTAGTAATTTATTGTATGTTGATATTTCATTCTACAGTTCTGTTTTCTTTAAAATAAAATATCCATAAATGGATCCTATCTCTCCAAAATTCATCCTTTTAAAATGGGATTATTTCATCATTACGATACCAGCTAATAAAGGGGTGCATAGTAAATGCTATTAACAATTTTTTCTAGAAGCTATATCTCAAAGAAACACCATAAGGAAAGAGGGAAAAGGAACAAACAGAAAATTAGCATTATTTGGATTTGCATGAGAACAGTAACCTCTTAACTGACAAACTGCTATGTGAAAAACCTGGTCTTTGGTTGTGTTGTAATATTCTGAGCTCAGTGAGGACAACAGTCTGTATTGAAGGGTTTTTTTTTATTTCAGAAGGAAAAAGTTTTGTGCAGCATAATTGTTATTTTAACAAATACCAATCAAAGCTTTCCAGGCATTAGTTAAGCAAGACTGACTGGGAACCACAAGTGTTGAAAGCAGAAATATAGAGCACTAGGATTTTGCGTTCTTATTTCTGGTTGCCCTAGATCAATTGTAAACCCTAGTCTCTATGATGAGAAAGATTTACTAGCAGAAAATAAAACTGAGCATATGTTGGGAGAGGAAGATTGTGTACAAAAAAGTGTTTCTATCACTGCAAAAACTTTACTTGATATTTATGAGTAAGAAACAGAAGTAAACACCTTCACCTTTTCCGGAAACTGGAGTAGGAGCACTGAGTATGCAATAAGGAGCTTTTGCAGTATTGTCTGTATTAATTTCTGGTGAGATTTGACATGGCAGTCAGCCTTGGCCTCGCTCTGGTTGGAGGGGGTTGGTTCTGAGCACTTGAGAAAATCTCTTTCTCATTTCAGTAGTAGTTATTCTTACCTGGAACTTGTTAATATTTCAGTACTTTCATTTGCACTTTGATTTCGCTCCCATCTGCAGTGACTCTCCATCGTTTCCGCTCAATTGTCCCTTCAGGTTATGTGATTAGTTTTGCAGAATTTATCGTTGAAAGAGTGGGCACCCCTCGAGACTGTAACTAGCTCTGTGAATTGATTTAGTTGAGCCATTGGAGTTGATGGCTGTCGCTACTGCAGTGACTGTTAAAGTAGAAGGTGTTAGGGAGCACAAGGAGGACGTGTTTATATTAAAATCATACCGTCTTGTAGGTATCTTTATTAAACAAACTTTCTTTACAAGGAAGATCCATGCTGTATTGCTGGTTACCCAGCTTATTGCCACAATGCGATCAGGAGACAAATGATACCATCGCCAAACCTTCTCTCATCTTCTGGGCTTAGTGCAGATCAAGCGTTACCAGAAATGATTGTTTTGCCTCAAGAAAAACTGCTGACAGCAATGGACTGCTCATAGCAGATGAGCATTTCTCATTTGTAAAGAGTAATGTCTCAGTTACAGTCTGAATGAGAGGGCATTTGTTTGTGGAGAGGAAAAGGCACTGGTGCTGAAGACCCTGTGCAGAGGACTGACAGAAAGTTATTTTTACAAAGACAGTATCTGTCTTTTATTTCATGAGTATTTGATGGATGTTTATCATTTACTTTTTTTTTTTCTTAAAAGTAGTAATAAAAGTAGACCTTACATGTACAAAACTCTTTTGCAAACACCAGAATTAATGAGGCCGTGTTTCCTGTAAATTTGCGTCGTTACTCCCTAATCTCTGTCCCTCTACCTGAGTACTTCCAGAGGTCTTCCATGTCCCCTCTTCTGTGGCAAAGCAGGGTACCACCAGGTTATGTAGCGGCTTTCAAAGCTACATTTGCTCTCTGGCTAGCAAGCGCATCTTTACTGGCTAGACAGCGGGCTGGTGTCCCTTGAAATTAAAAGACTGTGTTAAAACTACTTTCTCTCAATAAATGCTGTATGTTGGATCTCTGTCTCCTTTACTCAGATCACTCCAAGAGCTTCATAATCTCTTGAGATACCAAATCCTATGTCAAATTTGACTGAACTTGCTCAATGGTTTCTTAAAATAAGGGAGGAAACCAGATTGTTAAAGTTCATCTCTAAAGAATAGAAGGAGAGCTCACCCCCAGGATGAGATCATACTTAATTTCCCTTCTCTCTAGATGATTCACAAAGGAAGCAATATGAGGAATGGCTGCAAGAAACACAACAACTTCTTCAAATGCAACAGAAGTACCTGGAGGAGCAAATTGGAGCACACAGAAAGTCAAAAAAGGCACTTTCAGCAAAACAGCGTACAGCCAAGAAAGCTGGCCGTGAGTTCCCAGAAGAAGACGCAGAACAGCTTAAACATGTTACTGAACAGCAAAGTATGGTCCAAAAACAGCTGGAACAGGTAATCATCTGGAATCAAAACTGATCACCTTAATTCTAAACTGTCACACTGTTTATGACTGTATGACTCTTTCTTTTAAATCTTATAAAAGGCAAATTGAAATGCTTGTTTAAAGGAAGCCACTCCCTATCATATTTTTTGTGTCTAACAGTGTTACTCTGGATTGCCAGTGATACTGGAGTTGTAGATGGCAAACATGATGATAAAAAGCTGTTTCAGTACTTTGGGAAGAGGGGAAATTGCTTGGCAAAATAACTTGCAACAGAGTTCCTGTTACCATGAAAAGCATAAATGAAAGATTCAGAGGAAAGTCTTAGCATGCAGGGCTTTGTTTCAGGCTTGAGTGAACCTCATAACTCAGCTCTTTCAGGTGTCCTTACGTAATCAGAACCTCTTGGTTATATGCCAGTTAAATGTTACTGTTTGAAAATCTCTTTTCATTATATCTCTAGTGTTAGTCTAGTTTTATCATCTGTCTAGTTCCTAGACGCTGATCATCAGTGTGTTTATCTGTTACTGTATCATGGAGTAATATAGGTCAAAGGGATATCTGGAGATCATCTAGTCTATGGATCAAAGCAGAACTAGCTTCACGGTTAAATCAGGTTGCTCAGTGCCTTGTCGGTCAAGTTTTGTACAGATTTCCCAGCTTCTTCAGGCTCATGTTCCAATGTGTAACCACCTTCACTGGGTTTTGTTTTTCTTTCTTTATATTCAGTTGGAATTTCACTGGCTACATCTTGTAACTGTGATTATAGTAAGTGAGGTTAAAGTTAAACCTGTGATAACTTTTATAAATTATGCTTTGACCAACAGTATTGAATGCTGTGTTCCTCAAGACATTGTTTATAAATTACCTGACATGATTGTCAGGATCAACTAGTTGAACATGAAAATGCTTTAGAATTATGCTTTATTAATAGGAGGGAAAAAATTGGCAGCAGGCTGCTTGGAAAGTCCTAAGTGATACCTGACCCTCAAGTTCTTGCTCCTGTGTTGCTTCAAGACAAAATATGCACTGGATGGAATATTAGTTGGCTTGTCTTTTCACTATGTGGAAGAGTGATGGTGCAGATAAATTCTGTCTACATCATCTCTTCCTTTATCTTTTTTCCCCTTCCACAATGAATCACGAATAGAATAAATGAAAAAAAATTCACTTTAACCAATCTTTATCATACATACATCAGTCTGGTCTTACGGTGGAGTTATGTTGAAGTAACAGCTGCTAATCCTGACATTGCTGACAGATTCATTTAGTGCCCCATAATTAAGATTCTTTTATTTTTCATTTTTTAACTTAAATTTCATTTACTGCTGGTAAATACCCTCTGCTCCCCTTCAACCACTGATTTAGACCAGTCATCCACATCCCAAACAGCAGTTTGTTACATACCTAGTAGGAGCTTAAATAAGATTTTATTAAAGTACATTTTTAAGGACCTTCTATTTGAAGCAATTCACCACTCTCCCAAATCAGATCAAGTAATTTCTCTGTAACCAAGCTTCTGTTAGTTTGTGAAAAGGGCAAAGTCTCTATATGTATATATAGAGGAAAGAGCTCTCAGATCCCTGTGGATTCCTGGTCCTGGACACAGGCACAGAGAAACCGGAGCTGACTTTGTGCAACATGAGCTTATGTCTGACAGGGTTATTAGCTCAGGCACAGAGCTTTGCAGACACTACCATATTGTCTCCGCAGCAAGGGCAGTTTCACTGCTTTGGTGTGGCACTGTGCCTGTGCTAATAAGCTCTGCCTCTAAAATATCCAGGTCGATCTGTGTAGGTCGGCTCAGGTCCAGCTGATTGTAGTCAGTGCTGGTCCTTTGAGATGCCAGGTCATTCCAAGTGCAGTCACATGGCTGATCCACCGCTGCAGATCCTGGAGGGCTTAGTGGTTTGGATGCCTCAATGTATGGACATACAGAGCCAACACAAGTTTACTGCCGTATGCCCATGGAGAAGTCCTGCAGCACTGGACCGTGCAATGCAGATCGATCCAGTTGGTGGCTTTATGCAGTGGCACTGTTTATCTCGCAGTGTCGGTGCCAAACCAGAGCTCATAAATCATGTTGGACCTGAGATTACTGTGTAAATAGCTTTTTGTGTGCATCTGTCCTGCATTCTGGAGTGTATCCTGTAATATCTCTGTTATCCTGCGCTTTTTGGCTCATCCCTTGTCCCAGATGAAGGAGAGTGCTATCAAACATTTTTAATTATGTTATAGACTTTTTCTATCAGTACAAACAACAAATGGAAGTTGTGGAACTCATAATCTAATGAATAGAAGTGAGAGAGATTTTCTGTAATGTATATATTATTAACCAGTGGATTACAAGTCTTTTTATTTTTTTAGAGGGCAGTGTAGTTAGGTATCTGTTGTGTTTCTGAAGTGCTCTTTCTTGTCTGGTTGACACTGTCATATCCTTCCATTGGCTTCTCCTCCTTGCCTTAAAATTAAACAACTAGGCTTAACTTCTAGTGTCCAAGTCGAGCTTATTTTCATCCTAAAATTTAAAATTTTCAAGCAGCGGTTGCCATTTTTGTCTGCTATGTGATGTTTGAGGATCTACCTGTGAATAAACGGGAATCTGCCTCACTGTTTTCCTGCAAACTTTTCCTTTTCAATTACATCTTTTAAAAATTCTTACTGATGCGTAAAGATCATCCATCTTACCGTTTCCTTTTTCCTGTCCCCAGCTATTGTTATCCTATGGGTAGATGATAGGATCAGTAGGACAAGGATCACTTTTGGTTTAGGTTCGTATGTGCTCTAGCACAGTGCAGTCTTGGTATGTAATTGGAACTTTGAGGCAGTGTTATTTTTTCTAAAATTTTGGGATGGATAGTATTTCTAATGAAATAATGGCTATTTAGCTTTAAAAAGGCAGAGAAAATAAGACCGTGCAGAAATGCTATTTTTGCCAGAGGCTCATGGTCTACTGAAATTATGATGGTGAGTTACTTGTTTTATGCCACTTACATAGTCAGTACATGTCAGAGATGAATAATGACTTTTTTAATTTTTAGATTCGAAAGCAGCAGAAAGAGCATGCAGAACTAATTGAGGAATATCGAATCAAGCAGCAGCAGCAGCAGCAGCAGTGTGGAATGGCACCCCATGCTATAATGCCAGGCGTCCAGGCTCAACCCCCAATGGTTCCAGGAGGAACATCACCAGCAATGAATCAGCAAAACTTCCCCATGGTGGCACAACAGCTCCAGCATCAGCAACATGCAGTGGTAATCCCTGGGCAATCCAACCCAACCAGAATGCCAAATTTATCTGGATGGCAATCTGCAAATGCCCCTGCAAGTCATATTTCCATGAATCCAGCAAGGATGCAGCCTCCAATGACACCGTTGCCAATTACTCCTGGTACACCAGCTCCTGTGCCTGGTCCAAATGCAACTGCACAGTCAGGGCCACCACCGAGGGTTGAGTTTGAGGACAATAACCCTTTTAGTGAAAGTTTTCAAGAGCGGGAGAGAAAGGAGCGTTTACGAGAGCAACAGGAACGGCAACGCATTCAGCTTATGCAGGAGGTAGATCGACAGAGGGCTTTACAGCAGAGAATGGAACTAGAACAGCACAGTATGATAGGGTCTGAGTTAAATAACAAAACGTCCTTATCTCAGATACCTTTCTTTAATTCTGATCTGCCTTGTGATTTCATACAAACTCCACGACCTCTTCAGCAATCTCCACAACATCAACAGCAACAAATGGGGCAAATTCTGCAACAAGGTTCTGTGACCTCACCTCCTGCCACAAATTTTATGCAAAGCAGTGAGCGAAGGCCAGTGGGACCTACAACTTTTGGACCTGATGCATCTGCTATTCCAGGTGGAGCCCCTAGTTTCCACAATGTAAAA
The DNA here is from genome assembly GCF_000690535.1 of Cariama cristata. NCBI lineage: Eukaryota > Metazoa > Chordata > Aves > Cariamiformes > Cariamidae > Cariama > Cariama cristata. The sequence continues at coordinate 46,617 of NW_009593004.1, read as the reverse complement.
CAAACTCACGGGAATCTCCCTGGGGCTACCTTTACGCAGAACCAAGTCAGGCCTCCATTTGCTTCTGCTGTACCTTCATCTACAGTACTCAGTAGCGGTGCCCCATGTGGTTCGGACACTAGCGTGCCCCAGGCAGCAAACTTCCCTGGATCAAGCCAGTCTCTCATACAGCTGTATTCTGACATCATCCCAGAAGAGAAAGGAAAAAAGAAAAGGACACGGAAAAAGAAAAAGGACGATGATGCGGAGTCAATAAAAGCCCCGTCAACTCCACATTCAGATATAACTGCACCATCAACTCCGACCATTTCTGATTCTACCTCCACCCCCACAGTTAACACCCCCAACGAACTTCCACGTCATCAAGATGAACAAGAGTCAGTGGAGTCGACGGGCCCGTCAACATCAAATGCAGGAGAAAGCCAGACCTCTCCAGAGCTGGAATGTAAGCTCCCCAACAGCAGTCTGCCACAGCAACAGCCAAGTGTAAATACAGAGACTGAAAAGGCTAAAACAGATACACCTACCAGCATTCAGGAAGTTAAACTAGAAAAGGCAGAAACTGATCAATGCTCCGGTCAAGCTGAGCCTAAACCAGAAAATCCAAGCAGTATTAAGGTGGAAGAAGAGAAGGTCACATCACAGCCTGCCTCTTCAGCTCAGAGTCCAGCACAACCAGCTAGCGTTCCAGCAGCAAAAGGGGAGTCAGGGAACGAACTGCTGAAACACCTGCTTAAAAATAAGAAGTCCTCATCTCTTCTAAATCAGAAATCGGAGAACAGTGGCCGAACAGAAGAGGAGGCTTCTGGGGATAAGAAGTTAACAGAGAAGCAGAATCCAGCTGAAGGAATGGTGAGCCTGTTGCTGGTTTTGTTATATGGTGGTCATCAACAATTGAAGGCTAATTTGTGCCTTTACCGTAGGCATTTGTGAAAAGATGGGGAGATAATCTTCCGCCCTACCTGCACAAGGGCGGAATAAACAGTTTAAGGAGTTTTTACCTCCCTTCATGCCTTTTCTCCATAAGTGAATCATCTGTGTTACAAAAAAGAACAAATTTTAGTGTGAGTTCCTAGATCAGTGTATTCAGAAATTATTAAAATGCAAAACCCATTTTTTCTGTAGATAATCATCTTAAAAAATGCCACTTCCTAGTATTTACCAAGATTAAGGGAAGATTTTACAGTATGACTCTTATTTGCCTACTAGTATGTTTCTGTACAGTATCTGGTATGTCTGTATGCTGCTGCCTTCTGTGACTCCACCTGAGTCATGTGTAGGATGACCTGTGTGCCTTTGCGGAGTCTTAGGGCTGGGCTTCACACTCCTTCATCTGCACCATTCGGAGTGTTCTGTGAATGAGCCACCTCCGTGCTTGGTTTTTGCCTGTGAAAGTCATGTATTATCTCTAATTTTAGTAGAAACTATACTCTGGGATTTTTATCAAAAGTGTGAAATTGTTAAATCTCCTAAAATGACTGGATTTCTGTGTTACGGAATATTTCTCTAGTTGATTTTACTTTAATGGAATGGAGCATTAATTCTTGTTATTAATGGCATTATATGATTTAATAATTTATAACGTTCTTAAAAGCAGACCTAAAGAAAATTGCTTTCTCTGGAGGTCAGATACACTTAGATTTGTTGGTTGTTTCATTGTAATCTTTACTCTCTACTCAGTTTTGTTTTATGACTGCCTAAACTCTAAATACATCATTGGAACAAAATTTAATCACATTCAAAATTAATAAAGACTGATAGAAATAAAGGTAATTGTGAGCAGCGGGTAGCTTAGGTAACTGTTAAAAGATCCATGGTTAAAACAGGAATGTGTGACAGGAATAGTGGTGAGAGTACTTGTGGTAGGGGTCGTATAGAGCTGTTTAAAATAACGATTGATAAAAAGAAATTGAACTTTCTTTTGGCTTGCCACTATCTATTGCGTTACCGAGTCCCATTCCGATTGCATTTGCACAACTATCCTTTTATGTGAAAAATGACTTCGCAAATTTGTACTAAAAGTATTTAAGCAAATGGTACAATCCAGAAGTGTTTCACAATATTGTTTTTATTTATAACCTCAAAATACATTTGTATTATATTAACTTACACGCCCTTTTTCTGTAACTAAGTCTGCCTTTCATTATACCCTTGTGAAAATCTCTTAAGGTTGCATGCACATGTAACTTTATTTTAGGGGATATTAAAAAAAAGATGTTTCTGGTCTGGTTTTAGTGATGTTTTCAGATGTCAGTGGTGGTAACGATAAGTCATAATTCTGTGTGTAGGGACAGTACAGCGGTTACAGTTGCCAGAGAGACAGCAAAGTAAACAAACTGTAAAATACAGTTTATTATCAGTGAGACATAATATACTGTGCATGTTCTTTTAGACTATCATGCAGTAAATTTGAATGAACTGTATATTAAAATGTCAGTAATTCTGCTTCGCTTTCTTTTTTCATACCAGCAAACTGCGGGAAACCAGATGCAAGGTGCATTTGGATGTAGTAACAGTCAGCTTCAGAGAGCAGATGTAGGACCTGAAACCAAGAAACAGAGAAATAAGCGAACTCAGAGGACAGGAGAGAAGGCAGCTCCTCGGTCCAAGAAAAGAAAAAAAGAGGAAGAAGAAAAGCAAGCTATTTACTCTAACGCCGATACATTCATCCAGTTAAAACAGGTGGGTGTACAGGTGCTGGATAATGCATCAAGAGGACATTGAAAGAGTAGACTTCTCATGGTGGAAATGAAGTTGATCATTAAGTTGAATTTTGAGTACAGGGTGGAGGAGATGAAAACTTCCACAATTATTAATTTCTGAATTAATTTTAACTTTTTTTTCTTTTAATATAGCAGCTTTCTCTTCTTCCTTTGATGGAACCAATAATTGGGGTGAGCTTTGCACACTTTCTTCCCTATGGCAGTGGCCAGCTAAATGGTGGAAATCGACTTACAGGAAGTTTTGGTAGTGCTACTCTTGATGGGGCTTCAGATTACTACTCTCAGCTCATTTACAAGGTACGGTTTTAATCTGGGTTTCTATTATGTGCTCTCTGTGGGAAAAGAAGTTCATGACATTATTACTACTAGTTGGTTAGAGTTCCTGCCTTTTATGCAACCAGAAGAAAATAATTTTCTGTTGCTAGAGTAGATATATGGTGCAGTGTTGAAACAGTCAGCATTGGTTTACTCTCTGAAAGTGGAAATCGGTTCTGGAAACTGTGTTGTAAGCTAGTTAAAAACTGCAAGTATTCCTTTTACGAATAGATCCTAAATAGTGAAAATTGTAACTACAGTTTTATGAAGTGGAAAAGGCTGAATTCTCAGGACTTTGCAAAGTCACTGAAGGCATTAAAGCATTTCTTAACGTGAATTAAATGGGAAATAGATTTTCCTTATTTGTCCGCTAAGCCCTAACTAAGAACCTGAGAACTTCGAACAAAATATACTGTTTGTTGACGAGCTAATAACCCATAGAATTTAAAACTCAATCTCTGAGATCAGAGTGGCAGTATTGGGAAAGCAGCAAGATAGTGAACAGACAGAATCAAATTTGCTGCTTGGCTGCCCTAATGTGAAAACTTTAGTAACTTGTTAAAAAACAGTGATGTTTACTCCAGCCTTACATGACATGTAAGCTGACAATGTGACCTAGCAGAAATAGTTGGTGGTCAAAAGTGAATGATGAGTACTAGCTTTGTAGGCATGACTGCAACAAGAACAGATACTGAAGTTCTCATTTGTCATTTAAAATACGGGCAGTTAAGTAAGCTAGCGACGAGTGTGAACTTGCAGAGTATCTGCTTCTCCATGGTAACTGCTTCAATGTGCTGAATGTGAGGTAGCTTCCCTTTTAGTGAAGATCGGGTAAGCTGACTTCTTTATGGTGATGGAGAGTCACTGCAGAACAGCTCTCTCAATCTTAGTGTCAGACCTTTGCTTAAACTGTAGGAACTCGTTGGGGTTTCCAGACCAGTCCTAAAAATGTTCTTTGTGCCTTTCTGTAAATAATTTAGCTGTATCCTCTTTCAGTAATGTATACTCCTCATGTAAACTATTTCTGTGATAGTATCATTGATACAAGAAATGCAAAGCATTGTGTCTTTTATAGTAGATACTTTTACATACTTGGTCACTCACTTGAGAATTAACTATCGCTACTTAGCAGTGCTACCTCTGGGTGTAAAAGTATGTGAGTGGGTTACATTACCTAGTACAAGAACAAGGCAAGTTTCCGGCCCGTGTTGCATGGCTGATTTATGGTTCTTTAATCTCATGCAGCAGAACAATCTGAGCAATCCTCCGACACCCCCAGCCTCTCTTCCTCCCACACCACCTCCAGTGGCATGCCAGAAGTTGGTAAATGGCTTCGCAACCACTGAGGAACTTGCTGGCAAGGCTGGTATGTTAGGAGGTCATGATGGTAAGAGTAATATGTATTGTTTCTGTAATTATAGAATGGTTTTGTTGGAGGGGACCTTAAAGACCATCGAGTTCCAACCCCCTTGCCATGGGCAGGAACACCTTCCACCAGACCAGGTTGCTCAAAGCCCCATCCAGCCTGGCCTTGAACACTTCCATGGATGGGGCATCCAGAGCTTCTCTGGGCAACCTGTTCCAGAGCCTCACCACCCTCACCGGGAAGAATTTCTTTAGATGGCTCATCTAAATCTTCTGTCTTCCAGTTTAAAGCCATTGCCCCCTGTCCTATCACTCCCTGCCCTTGTAAAAAGTCCCTCCCCAGCTTTCTTGTAGGCCCCTTCAGGTACTGGAAGGCTGCTCTAAGGTCTCCCCGCAGCCTTCTCTTCTCTAGGCTGGAGTTGGCTCCAACCCTGAGTCGCTCAGCCTGTCTTCATAGAAGAGGTGCCGCAGCCCTCTGATCATCTTCATGGTAATGAGTGAGTCAAGGTTGTAGCAAATTACAAAATAGGTAACTGGGATGCTTTTCAGTTGCTATGGTCTTCTTTTATAAAAGCAGTATGCCTAGACCCTTTGAGGTTGTAATCATTATTATCCAGCTTTATTTTATACCAGTATAATGTCAAATGGCAGCCCCTTCCCTATTCCCTTTTGAAAACATGTTGAGAGCTAGAAACGCTCTGAAGAAATGAAAAAGAAAACCTTAAAATCAATTCTTTATGTCCACTACAAATGACTAGCCAGTTAGTTGGGTGAGCTTAAAAGCAGCCTACCCAAAATGTATCCTCAGCAGGCTTTGTACGGTCCACTACAAATGACTAGCCAGTTAGTTGAAATACCCGAAATGTATCCTCAGCAGGCTTTGTACATAGCGAGTATGTATTTTCTGATGCTTCTAATTTGGTCAGTTAAAATAGCTTTCTATTAAATAAAACTGTACTGCCTCTTCATAAGGACTGTTCAGCGATTAACATCCTTTTTTTCCCCACCCCTTTTCCTTTGTTGTTACAAAATTGTTGATACTTTTAAGTAAAACTAAAGTCCTCTCATACTGGCAGAAGGCACACTGAAAAGCCTTTCAAGCCCTTTTTGCTCCAAATTTGCGGGTTTTTGTAAATCGGGAGATTAATCATGAATGGTCAAAAATCATAGAACTACAAGTGGATGAGAGTGGCGTTACTGTCTGCTCTAACACCCTGTTTGTATCAGGGAACCACCAATACCCTGATACACAGAGTGTATATCAATGGAAGAGCTGTACAGATGTCTCATTGTGCTGTGCATTTCTGGTTTTAGTTACCAAAGCTCTGGGACCAAAGCAGTTCCAGTTGCCTTTCAGACCACAAGATGATTTATTAGCAAGAGCAATGGCTCAGGGCCCTAAAACTGTGGATGTTCCTGCTTCACTTCCAACACCACCTCACAACAATCAGGAGGAGTTAAGGTAGGTTTTCCTTGACATCTTTAAAAACGTATTTGGAGCAGATTGTGTGATCTTTTAATAGGAGATGGGACTGTGAAGGTATGAAGAAACAAAATCCATTCTGCGCAGCCACGAAGCGCAGAGAATGTAATGGGATAATTTGTCCTGGTTAACTCTTAGCATTCCACAAGTAGAGAGCAGCATAGTGAAATGGGTGACTTCTGCCATTGCTAGACTGTTAAGATTCTGTTAAATTGTTAAGAATTCATTACCTTGCTGTCTTAAAAGTGGAAGAAAACGATACAAATTGGTATTTTTCTTGCAGCAGAATGGTACTGTTGCACTATGACAGTACAAGACTGCTGTACCAGACAGCAGTACTGTACAAGAGTCAGCCTGAAAACTCCCCAACTCTACTCGGTTTCTGTTACCGTGTGAGAAATGCTTGCTAGAAAGTGAGTCTCCCTACAAAGATCTTCCCTTTTGCCTCCCTTTCACTTCCCTGACCAAAAGTTGGGTGTCTTTGAAGCACTGAAGCCTATGCATGGATGAGGGAGGATGGACCAGTGAATACACTTAAGCCAGAAAGTTTAAATATTAAATTCTAATTTTTTACACAGGTAGATGGAGCCATGGGGAACAGACAGTTCTGTGATGGAGCCTGGGCTTTGTTATTGCCTCTGTTTTTCTTTATGTATCTTTCCCAAGAAACTACCGTGTGCAATGGGGTATGAGATACCCAGAAGTAATGGCCTACAACGTAATTGCGTTCCATGACTAGTAGCAAGAAGCAAGTTCATTATAGCGCCCTGTCACAATTTATAACTTTGGCTGACCAAAGGTTTTTAGACTGTTCCCACAACAGCTTTTTTGGGTTTTGTTCCAGGGTTCAAGATCACTGTGAGGACAGGGACACTCCTGACAGCTTTGTTCCCTCTTCCTCTCCTGAAAGCGTGGTGGGAATGGAAATTAGTAGGTATCCAGATTTGTCGGTTGTAAAGGAGGAGAACCCAGAACCTGTACCATCTCCCATCATTCCCATCCTACCTAGCAGTACTGGAAAAGGTGAGATGGCGAACAGTTAGAAGTGGGCTTTTTTTTTTTTTGCATTCAGATGCGTGTAGGATTAACCTGGTGTATTTCATTTTATTTTCAGGTTCAGAAGCCAAAAGGAATTACATAAAATCAGAACCCAGTTCAGGAGCATTACCTGGTTCTGGCTTCTTTGCCTCTCAGCTTGGACCGTCCCAGAATGGTCCTAAATCTGGCCTTATATCTGTAGCAATTACTTTACATCCCACAGCTGCTGAGGTAAAAGAAATAAGCTTGTATTACATACAAAAAGTGCAACATCAGTTAATACATATAGTGAATCTGAAGGGGTTATAGCATAGTACAATGAAGCAGCTGTTGCAATCTTCTAATAATTTATATTACTGCTACCTTAACTGCCTGTCTGATGAAAACAAAGGTATGTTTTTATTATTGTTTTTAGAACATTAGTAGCGTTGTAGCGGCATTCTCCAACCTGCTCCACGTCAGAATTCCCAACAGTTACGAGGTTAGTAACGCTCCAGACGTCCCATCCTCCATGGCAACTGCCAACAGTCACAGAGTGAACCCACCTATGGAGTACAGGCAACACTTACTCCTTCAGGGTCCTCAGGCAGGATCCATGGGACCTGCCAGGATCGTAGGGTCTTACGGACTGAAGCAGCCTAATGTGCCATTTCCTGCAAACAGCAATGGTGAGTGGGTGTTAATTCTTTCAAGTTTTCAGCACCAAAATTTCAACTGAGCCAATATTAATGCATTTCAGCTTCATAAATTCATGCTCTAGAATGAAAGAATTGATTCTTGTTCTAAATAATACTTCTCTCTTCTTAAGTGATCAGTACGTGTGGACATGCTCCTGGTGTTTGGACCTGCTCCTGGTGTTAACCATAACTTAATAGGTCTGATCCATCCCTGATTTCCATTATGTTGTCTGTGTCACTGTCGGTGAGGTATTTCTTTAGTAGTTCCCAACATTGTTAGGTTCTTTTTTTTGCCCAGTCTGATTTTAAATCCATCATTCAGAAAGATTGTTCCTGTGCTGGCACACTTGACATAGTTGTTTAAGCGTGTAGTACTGTTCTTATACAAGAATGTATTTTTGCCCTCTTGTTCGCACAGTTTTGGTCTAGTTTAAACAATTTCCCCATCAGGACATAGCTTAAAGCTTGCTTTCCATGCCTTATCCAGGAGGATGCTACTTCTGTAGACCGCTGAAGAATACTGTGACTTCTCATTAATTTGGTTTAGTCTGATACAGCTTCTAACAGACTTCTCAATTTTCTAGGTATAGCTGGCTATAAGGATCACAGTCAGAATATCGCGGAAGGCTCAGCATTGAGACCTCGATGGTGCTCTCATTGCAAAGTTGTGGTTCTTGGTAGTGGTGTGCGGAAGTCCTTCAAAGACCTGCCTTTCCTTAAACAGGTACTGCACTGGAAGTGTAGTTTCTTGCATGTAATGGTGAATGAGGAAGTGAAGGCAACGAAGACTACTGCTTGTCATGCCAACTGCTTCCACTTCCAGGTTTCTTTGTTGTCTCCCTTCTGTGTGTGTCCTAATTCAGGGTGGGATATTCAAGCACATTTGTAGCACAAATAAGAAATGTCCAGGTTGTTACTTACGTAAAATGAATTTCAGTAGATTTCATAAAATAGACTAACCTCTTTCCATGACCACTTCAGGGACCTTAATTCAAAAAGAGCTTATTTGTAAGGCAACGCTATACTGCCACGTCGGGAAGTGTCATAAGAGCAAGAATACTTGTCCTCTTTTTGAGCAGGAATCAGGTTTTGGTGTCAGTGTCTTGTATTTACATTGAGAACCGTCATTCATTCAGAAAGTACCATTGCTCTTTCAATGAGGTTGAGCTAATTATACAACAAAGGTATATAGTCACGATTTGTATACAGAAGTAATGGGTTCGTGTAGTCAGAAAGCACTGAATTCCCAGTAATGTTTTGCAGATGAATCAGTAGATAAAACAGTATGATCTGTCTTTGATTAGGCTGAAATGAGATGTTCTTTTGCCATCTAAAGATAAAAGAAAATGGATTTTACTTCGCAAGTGTGCCTGTGGAGCAGATGGGCGCATGGTGTAGAATGCTTTATTTTGATTGTTAAACTTCTGTTAAAGGCAAGAATTGCTGAAGAACAGGGTTGTAGGTTGTGGTAACGTTAGATCTGTCAAATAATTAGGTATTTATATCACAGTGTCACTCATTATTTCACAAATGTTCTACAAATAAAGAGTTTCTAGCCAGATTGGAAGACTTGTTTCATTACACTTACTATGTGAAGAACGATATTAAAATGCAGTTTTGATAATCTTCTGTGTTTGATTCCCAGGATTCCCAAGAAGGCTCTGATAAAATGAAGGACATTGTATTCTGTAGCAACAACTGCTTTGTTCTATATTCAGCAGCTGTGCAAGCAAAAAACTCAGAGAACAAAGTAAGTATCAAATGCTAGTAGACCCTAGTGAGCAGAAATTATTGCGGCTATTTTTTTGAAGAACAGAAAGGAGGTGAGGGGGAAGTTTGCACTTTGTTTTAGAGATTTGTAAATGAATTGCTGTATATTCAGCTGTTGAGATTCTGAAGCAGCAGCATGAAGTAAAATTCGTATTTGCAGAACTTTCTGTCTGACAGAGATGCGTGACAGAACAGTAGCTGCCCTTTGCTGTCCTCACAGGCTTTGAAGATGCAGTCTCCAGAAAGTAGCCATTTAAGTTCTCTGGACATTGTACAAAAGCGTAGATACATCTTTTAAGTGCTATATTCTGCATTTTGATTTGGCTTATATGGTAAAAAAAAAATTACAACTGTGCAAATAATAACTGAACAGTTGTTTGCCAAAAGACTTTTATTTGTTCAATGTTACTGGAAAAATATAGTCTTATTCCATTACTCTATTTGGGCAAAGCTGCCATTTTAAAGCATGGATTACCAAAACACTAGTTAAGAGCCTGCTAACTGACAGTGATGAGGAAACAATGGTTCTAATTACTGGATAAAGACATTTTAAGAAATTTGTTCAATTGAAAGTAGAATTAGGCCAGGGATTTTACTCAGGCGGTCCCAAATAGTATGCTGTAGTTCTTTACCTACAGACACTGCGAGGGGTATACGACACCTTAGAGAAATCTCCCAGGGCATTATTTCTTGGTATGTCCAGGTTCATTCCATTTCAAGGGAATATGACTTAAATTTATCTCTGTTTGGTTAATCATTAAAAGTGGAATAGTCTTCATTCAAGACTAAATGATCCTGCTAAGTTTATTTCCTCATAGATAAAAATTTTTGAGTACTTCTTTTAACTAGTTTAGTTTCTACTTTTTCTAGTTCAAAGGTACCTTTTTTCCCCTAAACCAGTGGACAGAAGAGGCCACATGCTTCAAGCATTATGTCATTAATGCTTTCTCATGGTCTTGTATTCACTGTAGAATTTGCAACCTTTCTTCAAATACATCCTACTTACTTTCTCAGAAGAAATTAAAAAAAAAAAACCCACACCTTGGAGGAGAAGATAAATGTGTGTATATCCACATCCTTTTAGTGTCCCGTGTAGCTCATTTTCACTACTAGTTAAGCAGGATAACATTTCTGTACAAGTGTATCAGCATGTACATAATTAAGTTAATTAAATGTCATGCTCAGCCTCTTCATCCTTTCATTTACTCTTTCAAAATTGATCATGCAAACCACATTAAGCACTTTTTAATCTAGACTTCCTTTGTTCTTGTTTTCTCCTTTTTTTTTTTTTTAAACAAATCTCTGCAGGCATAATTGTTGTTTACTGCAACTGAATAGTTAAGTCCTCAAGGTGTGTCTAATCTAGAGACCTGCAGGAATTTCCTCCTCACTTGTTTCCAGGAAAAATATGTGGCAGTAATTCCAAATCTTCTCCTTCTACCAAATAACAAGATTCTTACTCTTTAAGTTAATTCTGTGACCCATGTTTTAAGGCTATTTTGTGTTGTGACAAAACTTTCTAAAAATACCCAAGAACTAAATTTTGTCAGTTAGCTCATCTATGGTGATTGAGTAGGTTTTTCATTCAAAACCTGGACAAAGGATTATTTGTGCTTCCTATTCTGCATTAAAGGGCACCACGTTCTAGGTTGACTGGGAGAGCTTTAGTACTCCGTATCCTAGCAGAAGCTGTGATAACACGGCTCAGGGTCGTTTTCGTCTTTCTCTGTTGCTGCATCATGAGTATAGGCATTCTGAGTAGCTTCTTCCATACTGACCTGATAATGTTTTCAAGATACATTTAATGGTTAAGTATTTGAGATTTTTTCCTTAAGAGTTTTCTGTTGATTTCACAGGAATCGGTTCCATCTTTGCCGCAGTCGCCGATGAAAGAGCGGCCACCTAAAGCATTCCATCAGTACAGCAACAACATCTCCACTTTGGACGTCCACTGTCTGCCTCAGTTGCAGGAAAAAGTTTCTCCACCATCATCACCCCCCATCATGTTCCCCCCTGCATTTGAAGCAGCCAAGGTAGAGGCAAAACCAGATGAGCTTAAGGTAACGGTGAAACTAAAACCTAGGTTAAAAGCAATACACAGCAGTCTTGATGACTGTCGGCCTCCAAGTAAGAAATGGAAAGGAATGAAATGGAAAAAGTGGAGCATTCAGATTGTGATTCCTAAAGGATCATTCAAACCTCCTTGTGAAGAAGAAATAGATGAGTTTCTTAAAAAACTGGGTACGACCCTTAAACCGGATCCTGTGCCTAAAGACTACAGGAAATGTTGCTTCTGTCACGAGGAAGGTGATGGATTAACTGATGGACCAGCAAGGCTTCTTAACCTGGATTTAGACCTTTGGGTCCATTTGAACTGTGCTCTTTGGTCTACAGAAGTCTACGAGACGCAAGCTGGTGCCTTAATAAACGTGGAACTAGCGCTGCGAAGAGGCTTGCAAATGAAATGCATGTTTTGTCACAAAATGGGTGCCACCAGCGGCTGTCACAGGTTAAGGTGCACCAATATTTATCACTTTACCTGTGCCATTAAAGCACAATGCATGTTTTTTAAAGACAAAACCATGCTTTGCCCCATGCACAAACCAAAGGGAACTCATGAGCAAGAACTTAGTTACTTTGCAGTCTTCAGGAGGGTCTACGTCCAGCGTGATGAAGTGCGGCAGATCGCTAGCATCGTTCAGCGAGGAGAACGTGACCACACTTTCCGTGTGGGAAGCCTGATTTTCCACGCTGTCGGCCAGCTGCTGCCACAGCAGATGCAGGCCTTCCACTCCTCAAAAGCACTCTTCCCCGTGGGTTACGAGGCCAGCCGGTTGTACTGGAGCATGAGATACGCAAACAGACGCTGTCGCTATCTCTGTTCGATTGAGGAGAAGGACGGGCTTCCGTTATTTGTCATCAAGGTTGTGGAACAGGGCCACGAAGATCTGGTCCTTACTGACACAACACCAAAAGGTAAATTTTGTGAGCTAAGATCGTGAATTTTGTGGGTTTGCTGTTTGTTTTGTTTCTCCTGATACTTGCGGTATAATGAATGTTTCAAATAAATGCTGCAGACACTGTTCTAATGTAATGCTTATAGTGAGTTTCCAGGGCCCTTTTTTAATATCATGCTGTGAAGACTGAGGACACTTTTGAAGAAATTGCATAAGCTGCAAATAAGAAGACCTGTTACAAGTTCGCAGAGGACACCCAAGATCGAGTACTGAAAATGAAATAAAATAGC
>NW_009593004.1:27181-33968 GCF_000690535.1 Cariama cristata | reverse complement strand
GAATGTCAGTGTAGGTTTTCTTTCATGAAAAGTGACTGTTGAAATACAATACCATTACTCACTCATCTTCAGATCAGCTGTGCTGAAGTGAGTAAGCGATAAAAAGCAACTCACCAAATGATTCTCAGCTTCACTTTTTAAACACCAGCCTGTTTGTGTATGCAACCAACAACAAAATGCTTTTTCAGTATTGGTTTCTGGTTCCTGATATCCTCAGGCATTCATTTTAAAACCAGTGCTATAGACTTTTATTTTTTTTGATCACTGTAGTTCTTTCCTGTATGGTTGTGTAGGTGTGTGGGATAAAATCTTGGAGCCCGTTGCTTCTGTTAGAAAAGAATCTGAAATGCTCCAGCTGTTTCCCGGCTATTTGAAGGGTGAAGACCTCTTTGGTTTGACAGTCTCTGCGGTGGCCAGGATTGCCGAATCGGTGAGTCTTCACCGTCCCAGTTCTTGCTGGATCACCCCAAATTGTTGGATATACACATGAGATGGGGAACAGGAAGAAGTGCGGAAAAGTAGATATTTCGGTATACTCGATTAACATATAATTACTTGGATTTTTTTTCTCTTTTTGTCTGTTGGTTTTTTTTTTTTTGCAGCTGCCAGGGGTTGAGGCCTGTGAGAACTACACTTTCCGCTATGGCCGAAACCCCTTAATGGAACTCCCTCTTGCTATCAACCCCACGGGCTGTGCCCGGGCCGAGCCTAAAATGAGTACCCATGTCAAGAGGTTTGTGTTAAGGTATTTTGTTTTAATTTCACATAGTACAGCCCAGGGTTTATAGGCTGCTTAGGGTGATTTGTGCTTTCGTCTGCTGCTTACAAACCCTGTCGTCTTTGGCTGTGTATGTGCATGCCCAAATCAAAGGAATTGCTTTGTTGTCTATGCTAGCTGGCTTTAAGTGTCTGTACGTCTAAAAGAATTTTTAATGGGTTTTGTGGCTTTTTTCAGAGAAATCTTCAGTTTTTCTTGTATTCTTTCCTGTTACATGCCCAATTCCTACAGGCCTCACACCTTGAATAGCACCAGCACGTCAAAGTCATTTCAGAGCACAGTTACGGGAGAACTGAACGCGCCTTACAGTAAGCAGTTCGTCCATTCCAAGTCCTCTCAGTACCGCAAAATGAAAACTGAATGGAAGTCCAATGTCTATCTAGCTCGCTCTCGTATTCAGGTCAGTTCTCTTTTTAAGAAATGTATATTAAAAAAAAAATTACTTACACTCTTATTTCTATCTATTTTATATATAAATTCTGTATTTTTCTGTAATGTATCTAGAAACATCTATTGAAAATTTGTATTAAAGAATTGAAACTAAAGCTATTGCAAAATTCCTTCAAGTCTCATCCCCAAACTGGCAATTTTTATGTGACAAATCACTTCCATAGATTTATCTTAAGTAAGATTTCTTTCTAATTACTGTAAATATCTTAAAAATTCATTTGTTACAGTCATCTAGAAAAAAGTTTCAAGTTTTAGGGGTTTCTTTTAGCATATTTATCAAAAACTTAGTAAAACTTACTAAAAATACAACTGTAGAGTGGAAGCATGACATGCTCAGACCAAGCTGAGTGAAATGGTTTGAGACTAGCATCAAGAGTTCAGTACTTCGTTTGCATTCATAATAAGAAGAAATTCGTTGCTTTATGCAATTCTGTTGGTGGTTTGCTCCACAGACTACTTTGCAAAAGCTTTGTAATTAATCTTGCCTTGTATGAACACAACTGTTGTTTATTTTAGGTTGGACTTAACTGTGCTGCGGTGTTTCTATTAGGTTTCTCCGTTCTAGTAAGGCCCGCTTTATTTTTCAGCAAATTTATAATCTTTACAGAGTCAGGTGTCAGAGGTATTAGAGAAGCTTTTCTCACCTAGACAGAAGCCAAGTACGTTTTCTTGTATCTTAAAAATTTAATGTAAAACTGGGTTCTGCACCTCAGCTGGTACAACGTCAGTTATTTCATCTGTGCTGCTTCATTCTTTCCGGGTAGTTTCCTTTTCACATGATTTTCTGCAGGAACAGTTTTGGGGCACGGTGAGGAATGCAGTGTAAATGTGAATTTATTACGGAATTCTAAATCGCAACATATTTTTTGTAGGGCCTGGGCTTATATGCTGCTAGAGACATTGAAAAGCACACTATGGTCATTGAATATATCGGAACTATTATCCGGAATGAGGTAGCAAACAGGAAAGAGAAGCTTTACGAATCTCAGGTACGGGTGGTGTTTGTTCACTGTTTCTTTCCGCTTCCCCTTTCAAACGTTCCAACAACAAAACAAATGCTGTTCTTCTGTTTGATGAATTCAGGTCCCCTGATTTCTGTTTTCTGCTGTGCTCTAAGTGCAGTAGGCTAAAGATAGAACCAGAGGGGTGTTTCTTATCAAAGGATCAGAGTATTTAAATGTTTAATAAATCTCACGGCACCCCGGCCAGGTAGGTAATCTGTATCTCCTCTGTCCCGGAGGACAAAGCGAGCGCTCTGACGGAGATGTCAGGACCTCAATTTTTAATGAGAACTTCTTTACATTTAAAGCAGCTCCTTTTGTGTAACTCAGTGGTATTGTAACAGTTGGTACCTATTTGTGAAGCACTTCGAGATCCTAGATGAAAGGCAGTACAGAAGCTATAGGGGAGGTACTAATTCGCCGGAGGTGTATGTTTATGACCCATCCATCCTCACAAACCAGCGGGGGTGAGGGCAGGATGTGCCTCACGCTTTCCCTCGTGAGCCAGTGGGCAGCATCTGATCCCGGAACGCAGGAGGATGCTCGGAGCTAACCCACGCTGCTGCGGTGCTTTCATCACTGCCAGTTACGTAAAACCTACAAGAGTCTTTATTTCCCCAATTCTGTTTTTCAGAATCGCGGCGTGTACATGTTCCGCATTGACAATGACCACGTCATCGACGCCACCCTGACGGGAGGCCCTGCAAGGTGGGTGGCTCTGGAGAGATCTCTGGTCTCCTCCTGGGGAGTCGTCCGCATTCCCCGGCCCGGGCTGTTTGTGAGGGACTCTTGTGGTTTTCTCAATGGTTTTTATTCTCTGAGCTGGTACATTCAGTCTGTGGACTATTCCACTGAAATAATGTCGTCTTTTTCATTAGCTTTGCTCACCTCTGATTATGTTTTGTGGCAGCTCTGAAGAAAGAAGGGAGGGTTTTTTTGTAACGTATGATTTTTTTGATGTTTTCTAGGTAGAGAAACAAATACAGAATAAGATAATTATATCTGGAAAGTCTGCCTGCGGCTAAGGTCATTCTGAGGTTTGGTTTAGGTTTGCCTCCAGGGATGCGTTTCCTTGCGAGGTTACCTTTCTCCAACTCTGTTTTCGTAGGTACATCAACCATTCGTGTGCGCCTAACTGTGTGGCTGAGGTGGTAACTTTTGAGAGAGGACACAAAATTATCATCAGCTCCAGCAGGAGAATCCAGAAGGGGGAGGAGGTAGGGCGCTCGCCTCTCTTTGTCCTTACCTCTTGCCACTGGAATTCATTTCTAGATCGTTCCGCGATTTGTACGGCCGGTAGCGCACCTTGTTGGTGCTGGGGTGGGGGAGAGCGACATCGCCCTTCCCCGCTTTCCCTTTGCATCTTGCCGCTTCCCAACAGCGCGGCCTCTAGCGTGGTTTTGCCGGTTAACCGGTAGGCACAAGGAAAGCTGTGGTAAATCCCGGTTGTTCCATAACCCTTCTCCTGCATCTTCTTCCAGCTTTGCTATGACTATAAGTTTGATTTTGAAGATGACCAGCACAAGATTCCATGTCACTGTGGAGCTGTAAACTGCCGAAAGTGGATGAACTAGAATGCATTCCTTGCTGTCTCTGAGGGTTGCTTGTCCCTAGGAAGAAGTGATTCACATTTTGATTTTGTCGACGGAAAATTGTTGCCTTTTTGAAGGAGGGGGGAAAAAAAAAACAAAACCAAAAGAAATCACTTCTGGAAATGCAGATTTCTACTCAAGTATTTAAAAAGAAAAAAAAAAAAAAGGAGAGGGGGAAAAAAAAAAAAGGAGAAAACAAGCACCAGAAGCAAGCCGGCAAAATCCGAAGCTAACTTTCCAGGCACGTGGAGGTTAAACTGAATTAAGAGAATGGTCCAGCACTTTTGTTTTTGAGCTCACTAAGGAGAAACTGTTTAACTTGGGCAAAGAACCGATGGCTGACCTGCGGGGGTGCAGGTGGGCATCTATGAATGTAAGACTGAAATCACCAGCGAAAGGGAGAAGTCCAAAGTGCTGGCCACAGCCTTATTTGATAAAGGGGCAGGCCCTCTAATTAAAGAAAAATTTTAAATAAAAGTAGACACCACTGAACAAGGAATGTACTGAAACGACTTCCTTAGGGATAGAGCTAAGGGAAAAAATAACTTGCACTAAAATACATTTAAATACTTGATTCCATGAGTCAGTTTATTGTAGTTTTTGATTTCTGTAAAATAAGAGAACCTTTTTGTATTTATTATTGAATAAGTGAATGAAGCTATTTTTAAAAAGAAAGTTAGAAGAAAGCCAAGCTGCTGCTGTTACCTGCAGAACTAACAAACTCTGTTACTTTGTACAAAAGTGTAAATATTTTGAGGAGAAAAAAAAAAAAATACAGTATAAAAATAGTTATTGACCAAATGCTACCAGACTCTGCAGCAGTTCGGGTGCTTATTATAAAATGTCGATAGGGATGTTACAATATGATCTCATGTATTACCAGACATGTGATTACAATTACGGAATAACCAAAATCTCAATTTAAAGAGAGAGAGGGGGGGTTTTTTATGTTTAAAGCAGTCTCAACTGTGGTCTTACGAGAATTTTTTTAAGTAAACCTTAAGCCTGGTAAGGGCGTGTATATTACAACTCCGACTTTTGTAGATGTTTGGGTAATTTAGAGTAATTTTATTTGTATTATATTGTTGCATCCCTATTTCTTAAGTCAGGTTTTTTGTGCTTACAATTTGTGATAACTGTGAATAACTGCTAAAACCACCCAAAATAGAGGCTGGACATTGTTGGGGTTTGGTTTTTTTTTCCCTTCAGTAAAAGTAGTCCAGATTAGGTGACTGTTCAGCCTACGTTAAATCACGTAAACAGCATAGAATCGTGTAGTTGGAGCTTAAGTCTGAGATGATAGCCTTCTTAAAAGGAAAACAAAGAAAAAAAATTAGATGTAATGTGCTTGCAGCTGCAGGACTCTGGCAATAGGGTTTTGGAAAATGTAATTTAAAGATGTGTTTGTATGGATTGTTTTTGTTTACATTTCTTTAAAAAAAATAAACACTGTTTTGTGTTTGCTTGTAGAAATTTAATCAGCATTTTGAACCAGGTTAGCTTTTTATTTTGTACTTAAAATTCTGGTACTGACACTTCACAGGCTAAATATAAAAAAAAAAAATGAAGTTTTTTTTTTTTGTGTGCACAATTAAAGTGGACTGTAAACTGTTGGTATATTCAGTAATACAGTTCTGAACTTGTAATGTATATGGCATGATGTATTTTTATCTTACAGAATAAATCAATTGTATATATTTTTCTCTTGATAAATAGCTGTATGAAATTGTTTCTTGAATATTTTTCTTCTCTTGTACAATATTCCAACATCCTACCAGTATTTGTCCTACAGTTTTTTTCTGTTCTGTATAATAGTATCTAATGTTGGCAAAAAAAATACAAAAACAACACAAAAAAAAAGAATTTTTTGAAGTATACAGAGTGTTATGGGTTTTGGAATTTGTGGAAACAGATTTAGAAGATCAGCATTTACAAATAAAAATATTTTACATCTATAAAGTGTATCCTGCTGTTTTCCTTTGCGGTGTCTGTTTTCTCGTTCTTTCAGGATTTCCGTGTCTGCTGCCATCAGCGAGAAGCGTTTGCCGTTCCCCTCTTCTCCAATGCAACCTGCACCCTAAAAGTGACGCTGCGGGGCCGTGTCCTGAGCACCGACCAGACGCCATTCCCTGCAATCACGTTTTCCCCAGAAAAGCTACAAAAGATGCCAAAAAAAAAAGAGGAGGCATTACTGTATTCTCTTTGTGCTGGTTTTGGCTGGGATAGAGTTAATTTTCTTCACAGTAGCCAGCATGGGGCTGTGTTTGGGATTTGTGCTGGAAATAATATTTGATAATGCAGAGATGTTTTCATTATTGCTGAGCAGTGCTTACCCAGAGCCAAGGCCTTTTCTGCTGCTCACCCCACCAGCGAGGAGGCTGGGGGTGCACAAGAAGTTACGGGGGACACAGCCTGGACAGCTGCCCCCAGTGACCCAAGGGATATCCCGTACCGTGTGATCTCATGCTCAGCACATAAAGCTGGAGAAGGAGGGGGTCGGTTATGGTGGGTTTTTCCCCCAAGTTACAGGTGACAGAGCCCTGCTTCCCTGGAGCTGGCCCCAAACACCTGCCTGCTGCTGGGAGGTGGTGAATGAATTCCTTGTTTTGCTTTCCTTGGGCGCCAGGCTTTGGCTTTACCTGTTAAACTGTCTTCATCTCAGCCCACAAGTTTTAACCCTTCCCCCCCTTCCACATCTCTCCCCCATCCTGCTGCGGGGGGGGTTAAACCACGCCAGGCTGCACCGAGACTGCCTGATGCCAGAGATGTTTCTAGCAAGGCCACAGAACTGGGTTGAGGCTAAAAAAAGGGCTCCAAGATTTATTGCGGAGCAGCGGGAAGCAGCCAGGCCAAAGCTGTTCTCCAGGGTCACTTACTGACATCACGCACTTTTGGGCTGCTGGAAGGCGGAGGAGCTGGAGGGGGGGTGGGTGCTGAGCTCAGGGCCCAGCCCAGGGTCTGGCTGA
>NW_009593004.1:3047-27150 GCF_000690535.1 Cariama cristata | reverse complement strand
CAGCCGGGCGGCGCCCCCCCCGCCTGCCCGCCTCCAGCCAGGCCCAGGCCCAGGGGTTAGCACAGAGCAGGCCAAGCTCGGAGACGTGAGAGAAATGAGCCACGAAGTAAAAGCGGCTGTTGGCCGCAGTCACTGCCCACTCTGTGAGTCATCAAGAAGGAAATACTTGGCACACTGGCTTAAATATCCATCCCAGGCCCTGTTTCTTTACAAAGAGTAAATTTTCAGTATGACAATGGCAAACTGAGTGCTGTGTTACAACCTGGGATAAATAAGGCTTTTCCTTCGCTGCGGCCTATTCGGCCAAATTCCCAAGGGTCACTCACAAGAGTGAGGTAGAATATTTCTCTTCTTTGTATTAAGGAACAATCCAGCTACAGCTCAGTGGTCCGAGCAATTCTCCGTTCTTGTCTACGCTGCCGGCTTAAAGGGAACGTGTATTGAGCTGGTTTGACAGCAGCCTCCAAATTTCCTCTCTGGGAGCAAAAGGTCAAAAATTCTCTGTGGGCAAGACTCAGCCCGTAAATAAAGCAAGATTCTGCTTTGCCCGTTGCAGGATTTGTTTAGGTTTTGATTTTTTTTTTAAAAAAAAGACAACATAAAGGCAAGAGTAAGGTTACTGCACAGCCAATTTGACAGCCAAAACAAATCCCAAAGCCTACGTGAAAGCCCAGCACACACCTGGGAGCAGCTGCACCAGCACCCACTGCTGCTTCCCACTCACTAGTGGGAGCACTCAGGTTAACCAGACAGACATAAAGGAAGCTGCAGCCCATCCCTTCACCCCCAACAAGAACTGGAATTAATTCCACGCCCGATGTCCCCAGGAGGGATTTGTGTAAGGACCGCCAGCACAAACTGGCTCTCGAGCTCTCAGTGCACCGTGCCAGCCAGTTTTACGCTGCCCTCGCTGCCGCTGAAGGGGTTGAGCTGGAGGCCACTGTGAGCTGACACCGAGCGAATCTGTTCCAGCCTCAACGGCCAAGCCGATTGCAAAACCCCGGGTGCCCCTCCAAGGGCCGGCTGACCCAGCAAGGGGCGCAGCACCGGCCTCAGCCAACCCACAGCTGCTGAAGGGCGCTGGGGTTGCTTTGAGAGACTTTTCTTGGTAGGAAGGAACTCGGCCGGTGTCTAACTTAATTATTCCCATTGCAACGCTTTATCTGGAAGAACTTCCAGTTCAGCCTATTGTTCTGGTTTACAATTAAACCCTGCTTACCTGGTTCCTCCCGGCCCGTGACTCCCTGCTTCCAGGACCGATGAACAAAGCAAGAAGCTGCGCAGCAGCAAGGGATGGCTCTTACCTGCTCGTTTTCTTCCTCTTGCTTTCCTCCTCCCAGGGTGACTGCCCTGGCAGGTGGCTGAAGGACCAAATGCAATCTGTCACAAATGAATCTCTCCTCTCTGTGGGAAGACGTGGGTCTATAATTACTCCAACATTATCATTATTTGCCTTACGCTGCCCAAAATGTCAATAACTGGATGCCAGAGTGTTTGTGCAGCTGGAAAATGTTTCCGCTGCCCAAGCAAAAGGGCAAGGCTGTCCTGGCACTGCCGACACTTGAACTGCACGCTTCCCAGGGAAGGCAGGTCACTGTGGAGTGATAAACGAGGCCAACGTTGCTAAGAAAAAATATGCTGGGTAAAAACAGCTTTTCTCTTCTGCAGCAGCTTCCAGGCACTGGAGAAGCATCCGGGGCTGAGGTAGGAAGTCAAAGAAAGGTAAATAGTGAAATAAATGAACTTGGGAAGGGAAACAGAGAAGTGAAGGGGGGGGAAAAAAAAAAAAGAGAAATTATCTGTATCAAACCTTCCAAGAGGTGAGAGAGGAAGAAAGAGCAAGCTGTGAAGAAAAGGAAGTGAAAACAAGGGCAGACCCAAATTGTGTGAACGTTCGTTTGCATCAGTCTCTAAGCTGCTGCTTTCTGGTCCAACAGCTACAAAGAGTAAGGCCGTACAGATTAATAAAAAAATGGTACTTTATTTTAAATGCAGCTACTGTCATGAGTCATCAAAATAGACTTTGTAATAGTTACTTTGTTTTAAATATGAGGTGACAAATGACAGCTAAGAATTTAAACTACATGAAACGTCCTAAAATTGTAAATTAAAAGAACGAAATTTAAATATTACAAATGACAATTTCCAGAAGATAAAAGGGAATAAAAATATTTTCCAGAAAAAGTAAAATAATTTGGCCAGTATAACCGTACTAAAAATGTAAATTAATGAGACACTGCACATGAAATACTCAAAGAGGACTCCTTTCTGTCATTGTCATTTGAAAGATTCACAAAGCTAAAATCTCACAATTTAAATTACATTGCTCTAATAATTTCTCTTACTTAAAAACAGTTCAATAATCCAGGATAATCCAAGGAACCGCTGATAAATTGCACTTCTACATGTTGTTCTGCAGTGGGGCTCCTGCTGTCACTGCTACATCTGACCAGGGACCGGTGAGCACCTGGACCTCTTCACGCACACAGCTCTTCATAGCAGAGTATTTCTAAAGGGTCCTTGCAATGGTTGTGCCGGGCGTAGCAGCTAAGGGCTCCTCGCAAAACCCTCCAGAATGACTTAAAATCACAGCTGAAGGGGAATCGGGTGTTGGCTTAACATTTCTCAGCCACATCCTCACCGTCTCAGCTCTCAAAATGCCACTGCTGAGGAAGGGACCCATCGCAGATGGCCATGGTCACGTACCCTTTGTGGCTAAGCGGATCGACCACCTTCATGCACTGCCCCACAGAGACCTGGTACAGGCGGTTGTTTTTCTAGAGGAGAGAGAAAGACAGATGGGATTGATTTATTAAAGCTTCTGTTCTACTCTGTTGTCAAACTGAAGCTGAAAGCGATGCTTAAAAGGGAGAGGATGCTCCTTCCTGACAGACGAGCCTTTCAGCGGCCTCCCTGCCACACCAGACCCACAACAGCACCATTTAAAAGCCAGAGCACAGCACACTCCGTAACCGCGTTCAGACCTCGAAACCAAGGCTCTCGCGTCCTTACAGCGACCTGGTTTGGATTTTGTTTATACCAGAGTCTCTTACCGAGGTGGAGGGGTGATCAAAACTGTTCCCCAGCACTCAGCAAAGAGGGAGCCCACAAGACTACAGCCCAGCACAGCCAGGTCCCTGCTCTGCATCGTTTTTTTTTCTTGGGGGGCTGCCAGGCAGCGCAACAGGCCTGTCCGCCACGGTGGGTCCCAGCAACGCGGGCAAGGCCAAACCCCAGTCAAGTGTGAGAAAGGAACCGATCCTTCTCTTCTGTTTTTAGCTCCAGAGATGACCCTGTCATCTCCCCCCGCTAACAGCTTGTTGCAGCTTGCTCTGGGCACTTTGGGGGTGGGAGGGGGGGCCTTTTCTGTTTGGAAAGGGCTCTCTGCACAGCCCCAGCAGCTCCCATGGGCAGCAACCTCCTGCTCTCCTGCATGGAGGGGCTGATAGGTGAGAACAGCCGCACCGGAGCTCTATGTCACTAATTACGGCCATAAGCAGATGTCCAGTGAAGCAGGAGAATGTGGCAAGAATACACAACATTCCTCCAGAACATCCCCTTCCCTCCGAGTCTTGTACAGTAACCGACAGTGCACAGTTGGCCTTTCTCTGTCCGAACGACTCACACACCTAATGTATTTTCCCCTTGCTCCCACAAGCCTTCGCTTACCTAAGGAGTCCCAGCCTGCTCATGTACTCCTCATGTGAAAGGTGCCCCACGCCTTCCATTTGCCCTGCCACCCATCTCCGAACCTCCTCCAACTCTAATTTAGCCTTTCTGAGAGGAGGCAACCAGCACGTGCAGTACGGGCAAACTACAATGGCGCGATGACATTTTTCTCCTTTGGTTCCTATTCCTTTCCTTATCAATCCTAATATTTGATTCACTTTATTTTGTTGTTCATTAACAAGCACCAATCTGACACTGTTACAGATCCACCTCCTGAACGCCCAGCGGCAATGGCCAGCTCAATGCCCATGTTTCACACGTGAAGCCCAGATTCTCCACCACCACCACAGGTATCACCTAACAGTTACGTGCATTGAATTTCAATGGCCATTCTCTCAGTCTTGTAAAATCTTTGTCCGCTAACTCAAGCTGAAGAACCCTGACATTAGTAAGCATTTCTTCACCGAAAGGGTCATTAGGGAGGTGGTGGAGTCACCATCCCTGGAGGTGTTTAAGAAAAGACTGGATGTGACACTTAGTGCCACGGTCTGGTTGACATGGTGGTGTTAGGGCAAAGGTTGGACTCGATGATCCCAGAGGTCTCTTCCAACCTAACCAATTCCATGATTCCGTGAACCTCATCAGCAACAGGATTTTTCAGTGCACTACTCCCACTACCATTTGCAGCTGTGACACTGCTGGTGCAAGTGTCAGACACACACAACCCTGGGTTCATGTGACATCCAGCCTCCGTATCTCCAAACCATCCTGGACTGCAACAGCCTTCCTTATTTGACTCCGCTTAGGAACTCGTGCTGCCCGCGAGCAGCACAGTATGAACCCAAGACAGTTTCTGCAGAGCTGTCCTGGAAGCGCAACAGGCAGTTCTGGCAGCGCTGTCCTCTTTGTTCCACGATGTTTGTACTACAGACTCACTGCCATGCCGAGGGCGTGTGAGGGGGCAGCCTCTGAGTTAACATCCAGGAGCCAAACGTCACCTGTATGCTGCACTGGCTCAGATTTGTGAAATCGGCCACTCTAGACTCCAAATGATTAATCTAATGAGATGCAGAAGCAACTGCAAAAAACCTCCTCTCTCGATCCTCCACTCTGCCCTGTGCTTCTTTGAGCACTAAGCAGAAATCCCCACATGGACTGCTCCTGTCTCCCAGTGGATTTTGTTCTCTCTGGCACATCCCTGCGAGCCACAGTGCTGCGGGTGGCTGCGACGAGCAGGAAAAAGGCTAAACGGAGCTGCAGAAACCTCCCTGTGTTGCAAAGGGCCTGCGTGTCCCAGAGCTGGGCAAAAGTCTTATTCAGGCTGAAATGCAGCCACCAAAGCCCGTGCAACTTTTGTACAGGCTCTTAGACTGTGGGCTGGGCCTACCAGAGTCCAATTGACTTGGTACATCTGAGGTTTAGCTGTAACTAAACTCAACCCCAATGTCCTGTTTGTTAGTGCTATTGTCGCTTATTGAAACGTTAAATACAAGCAATGTGCTATATATGCCAGTCATTCCACTTACTCCGAATGTCCACTGCTGTGAGCCGCCGGATCCATGGCATTTCATGAGACGAGGTGGATCGGACGAGCGAGTTTCCGAAACATCCAAGCAAAGGAGATTATTTAAAATCAGCTCATGATCTTCATTGTAAATCCAGACCTGAAAGAAAAGATAGAAAGACATCTATCCTAATGTTTCAGGGCAGGGGTCTTACATCTTTTGTTCAGCTACAGAGAAGGTACTTTAGCATCTGGATGTCAAGAAATGTGCCTTGCAAGGCTCGTTGTCTCTTTGCTGCCCTTTTCCCAGCAACTGAAACGCAGCCACAGTGCTCTATTGCCTTCCCAACACCACACAGCATCACCCCCTGCAGAGGCACTACAAGGACCGGTTATGATTCCGCCCTGTAACTAGCATTTTTAAACTTAAGCAGCCCCCTTATGTTCCTCCTGCCCAGGCAGCTCGACAAGATAACGCGACAGGCAAGCAGTGGATCTCCAAGGAGGTGACCAGCCGCTCTCTGAGCAAAGTCATTAAGCCAGGCAGTAAATCTCCTTATCCAAATACGACCTTTTCGTCATGAAGGGGAGGCTGGTGGATTGCCTCAGCTCCACAAAGGGAGCCAGCACGGGAGCCAGAGGAGGACGCTGGGTGACAGCAGGTGGCCCAAGAGCTGTGGGGAAGTAGCTTGGCAGGCACGCAAGGCCAAAAGCTATCTCCAATCTTCTTTAAAACTGCTGCACTTGTCTATAAACACATAGGAATTTATTTAACGTTGCGCTCTGGGGTCAGCTTGTAGATGCTGAATGATGAGAAACCAAAACCAGTTGTGCAGGCCCTGGTGCCAGGTAGCCTACATCAGTCCCCACACCGGTCCCAGGGTCCTGCTCCTTGCAGCTGGTGGCCTGGTGCCCAGAGATCTTTACTCAAGCAGATGATCACCAGCATCCAGGTGCTATCACAACTTTCCATACTGCTCTGCAGGGAGTGAGAAAAAGTGCTGCTTTACCATTCCCATGCTGAAACTACACACTCCATAGCTGACAGGTTCATGGCCGCCTCCGCTCCCCAGCCAAAGTGCTTTTGCTAGCTGTGCTGTGCTCAGAGGGAGACCACCCCCCTCCATTTCACACACACTTTGTTTTGGCTGAATCAATATGAAAATGTCTTGATCTGGACCTCAAGAACCTACACAATACCCCAGCAGCTCACACAGTGGTGGGAAGCAAATTCAGTCCCTCTCTGGGGCCCACCTGTATAAAGCAAGAATGCATTGGTTCACATTTGCAGCTTCAATTACATTTGGGTTCCTGAATTTACATGATATTAGAGTTTCTCTGTGATCACACTGAAAACTAACACTAAACCTTGCTTTGGAGCAAGGGATGTCTGGCACAGCCAAAGGTTTGAGGAAGCTGGACCATCAGCCTGGTCTAACAGTAGGAGCTGCTCATCTTCCCTCCCTCCTTCAGTGCCTTCAGGCCTGCAAAGACCTGGGCCAAGATCAGTCAGGTGGAGAACCTGGAGCTCCCATAACAAATAGGAGACTGATCCCTATGCCAGAAAGCAAAGAAATGAAAGAACTTTGGTGTGTGCACCTCAAAATATCCTGGGTTACATAGGGGTAGGGAAAAGGAGAAGAAAGAGTCCAGCAAAGGGCAACAAAGATGATGAGGGGACTGGAGCATCTCCCTGATGAGGAAAGGCTGAGGGAACTGGGTCTGTTCAGCCTGGAGAAGAGAAGACTGAGAGGGGATCTTATCAATGCTTGTAAATACCTTAGGGGTGGATGTCAAGAGGATGGGGCCAGACTCTTTTCAGTGGTGCCAGCGACAGGTTAAGGGGCAACGGGCACAAACTGAAACTCAGGAAGTTCCATCTGAACACGAGGAAGAACTTCTGTACTTTGAGGGTGGCAGAGCACTGGCACAGGCTGCCCAGAGAGGCTGTGGAGTCTCCTCCTCTGGAAATACTCAAAACTCGCCTGGACGTGTTCCTGTGCAACTTGCTGTAGGTGACCCTGCTTTGGCAGGGGGGTTGGACTGGATGATCTCCAGAGGTCCCTTCCAACCCTGATGATTCTGTGAAATGTATCTGAAAACTGTAACTCTGCAGTGCAGGGAAGATACTGAGACCATCTGGTTAACACCAAGTAACTGCTATTCTGAATGCACAGCAGGGTCCCTGCATTCGCACAGCACCTGGTCAGTACCTCCCACCTTCTCTGGATGTTGAGCAGGTGACAGCGTAGCTGCCCAGGTTTCTTGCTTTGCTGCCATTCCCACACCTGAGCCCAGGCTGGTGTGTACAAGGAGCATCCCTGCTCATCTGCCTGACGCTTGCCATCATCAACTCCCTTCCCCCTGACTTCGGACCATGTGAATGAGAGGCAACTGAGCCCCTCGTAACTGAACCAGAAGTACCTGTACCTACGGGCACACTGAGTTCTTCTGGTGCACTCTTCTTCCAGCTCAGTGCTGCAGTAACCATGCCCACTGTGTGACTTTTCTTTTTTCCCCACTAAGTCTGCAAGAGTTTCACACTCCGAGTATAGAATACAAAATTCCAGGAAGAAAAGTCAGACAAATAAAACAGATTATGATTTTATTTTGGTTTTTTTGTTTTGTTTTGGTTATTTTTGTCTGATGAAACTAAAAACAGCCTTCTGGAGGGAGCTGTGATGCAGGACGCTGC
The DNA here is from genome assembly GCF_000690535.1 of Cariama cristata. Taxonomy (NCBI): domain Eukaryota; kingdom Metazoa; phylum Chordata; class Aves; order Cariamiformes; family Cariamidae; genus Cariama; species Cariama cristata. Next base: position 19,282 of record NW_009593004.1, on the reverse strand, counting down.
CTCAGTTAGCACGATTGAAAAGCATACAGCTCATTCATTATCACAGTGACTATTAGAATACAGTGAAGGTCTCCTTTGAGGATGTGCAGGTATTATGTTAAACTTTGCCCTAACCTCATGCGTTCTGTGCCTTCGAATATCCTTTTCTGCTTAAACTCTGTCATGAGAAAGCAAGCATGGCAAGATTAAAGCGGAGGAGAGAATGGAGAAATAGCAAGACTTGTCAGAAGAGTTTTATTATTAAAAGAAGAATAATGATGGAGTCAAATCCAAGCAACAGATGAAAATGCTAAGAATTGAGAGAGAAGATTGCAGTGATACAAGGAGAAGACCTGACAATTGTTAAGAGGGACCGAAAAATTGTGTTCCCTCAATAGTTTATGGAAAAGCAGCAAGCAGACTTAACTTGCACATCCTCACACTCACTCTAGACATATGTTGTATCAGAAAGGCAAACTAACAGCCATGATCTAGAGGTTAGGGAGAAAGATCTTACAGAACTGCACACGTGAGCACATCCTTCTACACTCTGACTCTGGAATAGTTCGTAAAGTATGTATTCTTAGATTTATGAAGTGCTACAAGAGTGTCAACAGAGCTTTTCTGAAATTCCCTGCTCAAATCAGTTATCTTTTAAAGGCCCAGAACACAGATGCATATGCTTAGACACCTTAGCACTATCCCCAGCTGGAATGGCAACAGTTACATTTTTAAAGCTTAATATATTGCTAAGTAAGAGAAAGGTTAAATTATTGAAATGAAGTAAACACACAGAGGAGAGCTTATAACAACACAGAAAGTAAAGCCTAAAAGTCAACCTGGCGTATTTGAAAACAAACAGTAGAAAAAAAATCCACATAATTCAGTGGACTTTAAGAGGAGATTTTTTTGGAAAAGGAACTTGGCTTTGAGTATTTAGGTCAGGAAGAAGGCAAGCACGCATTAGGTACATGACAAACCCAATCTTCTTTTATCTGTTAGATCACAAACACTCCCACTAGTTAGTCCTGTGTGGGCCATTGTGTTTCACTCCAAAACCTTCCCTTTTAGTGTTCCTTGATGCTTCTCTTCCAAGTTTGTCAGTAACTACTTCTACTCCTCCTCTTTTAGGGCAGTATCTAGCCCAAAGCCTGCTTCAGCATCCTTGTCTCCTAATCGCCACCTGATTAAGCTTGGCATGGTGGTTTTGGGTAGAATCTACACCAGTTTCTTACTTCCACTTTTCAGACACCTCCAGTCTTTCATGATGATCTATGAATGCGCTTAAATATTTTCTATCCTCCTCCAGCACCGAAGTTTTTGTGGTGTCCACTACCTTGTGCATTCTCAGTTCTTGTCTCCAGAAACAGGTCAGACACACTACTGAATTTCAGGAGTGTGTTTACTTTGGCAATCTTGGCAGTTCCTTCACATGATCACTCTTCAACTACAGAATTTCTTATTCCATGTTAGTCGCCTGTTTGCAAAATTCACAATCAATTCTTCTGCTTTATCTGTTACTTCAGACCTCTCTGCACTGACCTTCATTCTGGAAGATCCTGTCACCTCTTCTACTTGTGCTATTTCTAACTATAAAATTTTCATCGCTTATCCTAAATTTGGGTTCAGTTCCCAGTATTATCCCAGACTCTTTCAGTTACAGTTAACGAAACGTCCTAGTTTTCATTATAACTCATAAAGACATAAATTTTTAAAATACTTTCTAGATGCTTCACCTTTGTGAGAACCACTTTCCTTATTGCTTTTTCTTTCTACAGCAAAAAGATGAACTGAATGTTACTGTCATGTCAAGTCCTAGGATAGTCCATAGGATAGTTTGATGTGCTTGAGTAATTTTTAACTTTACTTAATGATGATCATTTAAGTCAACTTCAATTAAAAGTATTATCTGTAACAGTGATACAACTGCAAGTTACATAGTATCTGTTTTTTCTTTTAAATCAAGGAGTTAAGTGAGAACTTGAAATTTCTTAGCAGCTATAAACGGTAGAGAAAACAAAGTAAGCATAAACTAAAGGCAAGACAAACTTGCTCGTAAGGCCAGCCTCATGACTTCAGTGAGTCTGGTTTCCCCACACACTCGCTTTTCAAGGTCAGCTCTCACATGCATGAATTGTCAATATTACATAGAAGACCATTTTCCAGTCAAAAGATTACACAGAAGATAGTTTTCCAACCAAAAGAACTGCAATCAAGGAGTCTTAAGGGAGTCCAGTTTTGCTTTCCCAGCCCTCTGCATGTTTTCCCAGGTAACTGCACCTTGCTCCTTCAACTTACTGAGCAGTAGCACATATTTTCAAGGGAGGGTGTTATCTATTGACAGAGCAAAAGTAGCCCAGAAAGAGATAAAGTGATAACTTATTCCTGTTCCTCAGGGAAAAAACAGCTGGCATCAAATGAAATCAGCACCAAGTGGAATCAAATTATTTCCACAGAAAGCACAGCTAAGCTGTGGTACTCACTGCCACAGGATGCCGAGAGCTTACATGAGGTCAAAATACAATTAGACACTCATGAAAAAGCAAAAATTCTACAAAAATACCATATTTGGCTCAGAAAAAACACTAAACAAAGTCACAAAAATACTGCTTACAAAGTGCAGATTGTCATCTTCCAGAATAACTGTCTGCACTGAATGTATTAAGCAACACACGCTTAACTTGCTGCCAGTGGGCACGCATGGGACAGGACAGCTGGGTACCTGGCATTTTACCCGACCCAACACAGGCTTTCTTATTAAGACAAAGCCATAAAACAGATGGTTCTAGAACAAAAATCAGCTGAAAATGCCAACGAGTCAAGAGTTACCAGAAATGACAGTTAAAAGCTTCCAACACTCAGGAAATTTCTTCCTATTTTTATAAGCAGAAGCTGTTAAATAAGTGTCATCTTTCTCAACATTATTGTCACATATCTCTAGCAAGATTGTTCAAGAGGATATGAAAGAAACCTCGCTGAATGCATTCCTAGGATTTATTAGGAGAAGAAAATAAGTCTAATGGCAGAAAAACATAGTGTTGGTTAATATACTTGGTTGGAGAACAAAATCACTGTGAAAGAAGATAGCACAGCCTTTTTTTTTTTTATGAGAACTAATTGCTTAAATTTACCACTAGTAAACTAGATTCATGAGAAAAGAAGCGAAAGATCAAAAATCAGAGCACTAATTTGTCATTCTCAAAGATCAAAAATCAGAGCACTAATTTGTCATTCTCAACACCAAAAGGCTAACTGAAGTTTCTGTCTCCAGGAGAAAAATCAGAAAAAGGTTTTGATAAGGAAAAATAACAGACTTGCCCCTCCAGCCATGTGGCAGTTCACTATTAACAATATCGCAGGAAGAAGAAGGGAAACAATAACTGCAAAGACCCATCTGTTCTTACTGCGGACATCATCCACAGGCAGTCAATTTTGCTTTCTCACTCACAGGCTCAATGGCTCAGAAAGCAGCGTAGCACCGTTGGCACTGTAAATATACAATCACTGGTGCCAATCAGTTACTATTACATTTACATAGTCTTTACATTTACAAGACTCACTGACTTTCTTACAATTAATGGAAGAGATCATAGGAAAACCTTCATTCCCATTCTAGCTTAAATTCATCCACCTTTAACACAAGGACCTACAATTTGGTCATAACGATGATTACTCAGTACTCCTGAGGCAAAGTGCAGGTAGGTACTGCTTGGTCCTCAGTGGCAGTTGGAGACCGTGTGTGTAGAGCCAACCACACTTACCCAGACACTGGCTAACACCCCTCTCACTGTCTTTGTCACATTCAACCGGTGAGGCCACAGGCAGGAGAGGCAGAAAGTCCCATTAGTTGACAAAGCACACAAATTTTTGTTTGGGACTATCACAAATCATCCTGCTTCTGCTGCAGTTTCCATATCCTGAAAACTACTGCCCATTTCATAAAGTATCAACCCACCTTCGGTAAAGCTATGCTGCATTACATCCCATGCTCCATTTATTTTGAGTCTTTGATTACTTTTCTCTTTAGATGCAATCTAGTTTTTAGACTTGGGTCCCATGGGCTCCTAAATAATAATGTTCTCAATGTAGCTCTTAGCTAGGTAAAAGTCTTTACGGCATTAGGTGAAGATCTCTCTACCCTGGAGATTGTTTATCCAAGTCCTGAATTTCTGTTGCCTGAAAGAATAGAAGTGGAATAGCAAAGGCTTCATGTAGTAATATAAAAGCTCTCATTAGAATTTCAAATCCATCCCCACTTAATCCCCAGATCAGGAATTCACCTGTAGCCAAAAAATTTTCTACATTCCTTAGAATCCCTTCTATTTAACAATAACAACAAATCATTCATTCACCCCAAACTACAGCCACTCTAGCAGCAGAGGACTTGTTGTAAAGTATACAAAGAACAGCAGGGCAGGAAAAGGCTGCCTTAAATCCCAGCATGAGGAACTGACTGAAAGAGCTTCTACAAATTCTGAAGTGTCAATCAGTGAATTATGAACCCATCAGAAGCCACTTAAGGAGATGGTCTTCAGCCACATACAGAGATTCATGCCATAAAGATAGGAGATTATAATATCCAACACTCAGCATTAGTAGGTACAGAGCAGTAAGCTCCACAGTCTCCTTGGCCAGCCTTGTGGTTTGAACAATACTCTGAAATCAGCCTGCTTGCTGACGAGATGCTATACTCGGGCATTTTGCCAGCAGGAAAACCTATTAGCAATTTCTAAGATGTGAATCACTATTCAATATAATTAGGAATATCATACCTGGTTTTGATCGTTGTAGTCACATTCCCGAACCACTACCAGGCCTCCTTTCTGACTTGGGTGGCCCTGGGCAACCAGGCATTTGTTGGTTTGAAGGTGATACAACTATGAAAGGAAAACAGTTTGATGGACAGAGTAAACAACAAACATCACACACTAAAGGGAACATACGGTAATGCTTTGGAAACCCTAGATAATCAGTGTGGTCACAAAAAAAAAGAAAAACCCTCGTAATAAAAATAAAACCCTTTCTTCCTTTTTGTTTTTCAGATAACTTAGAGAAAAATAGCATTAAATAGTTCCTTTTTGCTTTCTAATTACATCAAGATTTCCCTCTTTATGGTACAAGCGCGGTACACACAACCTGGCTCAGCACATGCTGGCCATAGTCTGTTAAGTTGCTTTCCCCTCTTCACTCTCCATGAAAGTCTCAGGTCCCAGATACTCACTAGCTCAGGAATATCGACTGTACTGTATAAACCACATTTTACTACAGTTTAGCTTAAGTCTCTCCTATAGCCTCTCTTCAAGAAGCAGGACCGCCTCTTTGAGAAAGGAGAAGGAATTACTTAAATACAAGCAACTTCAGAGACTTAAGCTGTTTGCAAATTGATTTTCAAGAGCATTTAGGTAACTGAAAAGCCATAGTTATCAGCTATGTTATTTTAATCACAGATCATGGAAGAAGAGAAAATTTTACAAACACTCAAATGCTCATTCCAATTCAAATGTGCTACCTAGTCTGATTTGCAGTCATGTTGTATCAGAGGACTAGATTCAGGTCAGGAGCCTGTCCTGTGATGCAAAACTGTAAGCATCTACCATCAAAGCAAACAAGGAGGTTCTCAGCAAGTTAGCAATCTCTCTCCTGGTTTCAGCAGTGATGCCCACCCTAAAAGTCATCCAAGATGTTTTCTGCAGAGTATGAATGTCAGGCTGTCCTATTCCAACGGTCAAGAATCATTAAGATCTTGATGTATCCCCCACAGAGTTAATCAGCGAGACAAAACATCTCGACTTTGGCTTTAAATTATACACATGCCCTGAATTAACTGGTGCCCAGCAGAAGACTTCTTTTCAGCCCGATTATTTTTCTTCCCCCGATGTGGTGGGGATCAGGCTATTCAGGCAGCAATCACTGCCTGCACACTGAGAACTGCACCGCACGTAGCCAAGGGTACAAAGGAGAAAGGCAATTGTTCTAGCAATGGCCGCAGCTCTGCCATTTTCTTCCCGGCAGCAGGGAGCCTCACCCTCTACCAAGTGCACGGGAATGCCTTTGACAGTCACCGAGTGTGTGCATGTGTGGGAGATGGCAGGGCCTCAAATCTGGCATCCACATCAAAAATAATTATTTCCAATCTGGAGCTGAATGTAGAGGCAAAAAAGGATTTGCTGTCCTGAACTCAAGGCCAGGCTGATTAATTAGCTAGCTGTACTTTAATATGAAGACATACATAGCTGTCTCAGCATTTGTATCGATTCTACAGATTTTCGGAAACCAAAAGACACTTCCAGTAATAAAAAGAACGAACCGTTCCATCACATGAGAGCAAAAATTAGCGCAAATACCAAATAATATTCTTCACTATACACCATTTCTGGAAATAGCTGTCCCAAGGCACATCAACAGACTCCTCAAGTGCACCATGTTTCTTTTTTCCCTACACACATCTGAAACAAATTACACAAAACCTTCTAAGTAACATTTCCTCACACCCCAGAGACCTCTAGGACAGATCTCATTTTCATCATTCCTCACTCAACAGAAGGCTTTCAAACCATACAGCTACATGAGTTTTATACGATTTTTGTCCTTGGTTTTATTGGCCATGATGATCAGCATTTGATAATACTGTTAAGAACTGTCACAATTTGTGATCATTACAGTTCTTCCCAGCTGTCAAACCAGCACTTATCTCTGGCCCAATTAGTTTTTGAGAATAAGCTGGGATTTGGAGTGATTCATCCTGAATCCTAAAGAGTTTGGCACACAGTGGTGACATTGGCTGATCGTTCTGTTCCTTGGAGGCATCTGGAAATAGTTTATACAATCATCACAGCCAAATCTGACTCTCTCATACAATGCTGGGTATAATTCTTGAACCCTGTAGAACCAAGCCAAGGAACTGCACTTTTTTGTGTCTTATCTCCCCCTTCTTAAGGGTGCACAAAGTTTTTCCTCCAAATTAAACCATGGAAAATTATTGCTAGGAAGATTTCTCCTTAAGTGCTGTTGAGGGATTCAGATCCCTGAAGTAGCCTCTCCCACATCAGCAATTCCTTAGTTAAACTTCTGTCTGAATGAATGCAGAAGGCTATTAAATTTAGGTGGGGGGGAAGTCTGACTAGGGGAATAACAGCATTTAACAACTAGGGGAATCAGCTCATTGTATCAGTTTTATTCAGGGAAACTACGCATGTTTGCCCTAATAAATAACTTCACAGCTTGGTTGGGATGCTTTTATAAAAATACTGCACAAACTGAGGATTCCCAGATAGCTGATTCCAAGGAAAAAATTTATTGACGTCAATGGGTTTTGCAGGAACTCAGGTCCTCCAGGCTCAATCTTCTCGCAGGACCAGCAACTGTTAACAGCTGCTATAGCCTGTGTCACCTCGTGGAGAGAGCTACATTGCTATTTAATGCCTCCGATTATTGAGCTAGAAGGGAATCTGCTAACCATAATCTATGTGCATGTGAAATAATTTATTCAAAGGTCTTCTCTTTCACAGAGAAGGCCTTGAGAAAGTTGTCTTGAGTTTGAAGTTATCCATTATTTTGGGGAAGTGTAAAAAGCACACATCAGGTGAATTTGGCACTGGAGAGAACAGATGCGCCTGTATGCTGGCTTTGCCTACGTACAAACCCATAAACATAAGTGTCAGAGCTAGGGCATGAATTTAATCATGATTTCCTTCATAAATACACATTAAAAAATTATCTCCTCACTTCTACTTTGAAGAAAGAGAGAGCAAAACTCATTTTTTGTTCATTATCTAACAGTCAAAACTAGAGAAGCCATCAGTCTCAGATGCAAATGTTCACCTTTGCAGAAAATTATCTAGTAAAAGCAGTAAGTTCAGAAACTAATTACATTGTACTCTTATCATAAACCAACAGAGCATGAATATTTGAGGCCAAATTTCTCTCTATCCAAATCCATCTTCAGAACCAACAGCCATGAAAGTGCATTCTAAAGACATCAAAACTTCGTAACTCAAAGCTTTGAGGTAAGAAACCTCATCGAATAGTATCTAGTCTGAAGATGATCTGAAATATAGATCCAAGTGAAACTGATTTGCCTTTGTCTAAAGACACAAATTCTCTTATTTTCAAGACAGCTGTTGCAAAACTAAAACTCCATGCTCATGGAAACAGACTATTTTTCTTGTATTTAAGTAAATCTTTCAGAAAGAACCTGAAAATAATTAAGAAAACAGAATTCTATATTTTTATGAAAGTTTATCTTACCCTTCCACGCTGGATTATTTTCGGTCGTTTCTGTGCTCTATTAATAAAAACTGGCTGCGGAGCTTTGGCATTGGGACCAGATATTTGCATCTCCGGATAGATATTATCTAAATACCACTTAAATGACTTGCAGTTCAATCTTTTTCTCAATTCTACACGGTCGGTAATATTTCCATAGTTCCTCATCCTTAGCTCAGGTCTCAAAGCAAAATACTGCTCCTGTATTTAAGAGAAATAGGTTGGGGACAAGGAGAGAATAATTTCAGATTACTTTTTCCTGTTTGCAGAACTCCTAAAGTTTCATTTCATTTTGCTAGTGCTTTCACCCATTAAGTTGGAAACTGGCATTAGGAAATTCCAGTGTTTAGGTTGTCACAGGAGGTGAGATTTATCTTCCCTAACTCTGAGGTAATCTTTCTAGACTGCTTTTTTTGACGAGACAGTTCTTGGGAATGAATCTACTGACCTTTTTTAGATGCTAATTTGAGAAGGAAACAAATCAACCCTACACTCTATTGAAAATAAAGGCATCCTAGAGTCATGCAGTCAGAAACAAGATGTGTACATCATCGTCATCCTCATCTGGTGGATTTCTTTAAATTGGTTTGATTGTCCAATTTTTTTCACTGTTGTGGGATTCAAGTGCATTTTGTCTTCCACAGTTTCCAGCCTTCCAACTTTACAAGTTACCATGGCAAAAAAAAAAAATCCACATCTGAATAGACCTATAGATGGGACTATCTTGTGATGTTCAGTGGGACCATGCATTTATTCAGATGAAGAATCAGAACTGCCACCTGGGCTTTCTGTGAAGCCCAGTTTTTCCCGTTCATCTGTATCATCTCCAGAAAAGCTCCCACAATATTATTTTTTCATATTCTAATTTATGATTATACTTGGAATTGTACCTGGTTAGGCAAGGATGGATTAAGATTCCAGTTCAATCTTATGAGCTGTTCAACTCTAACACAGAGACAATGGGGACAAACAGGAATTCACGAAGGTACAATGTGGCAGGAATACTATTACAAGGGGATTCGTCTTCTAGTTTTGGTAGAGTCTTTAATTCCATCTAGATTTACAGAGCTCATAGAAAAGGTATTGTACTTGCACATTAACTCATTTACTAGATATTATTTAGAAATCAATTTTCAGGGCACTAAGCTATGGTATTTTGTTGCATTAATCTCTAGTAAACATCTGGAATTTACTTACTATAATGTGGTTCTGACAGTTTTCAATTACCTACTGCTATCTCTAATATTCAGATGACAGGCAGCGTCATCTCAAGACAAATTACACATCTGTCCTTATCAAGATCTCTGAGCATTTGGATGCGCTTGATGTATCACTGTTATTTTTATAGCAGAGGAAAGGGAAGCATTAAGTACATTGGACTGTCGGGACAACTCTGAGGAAGTTTGGAGATACATTGGACATCACTATCAGAAACGGGTCTGCTTCAGAAAAGTAGCTCTGCTATTCAATTGCCTCTTTCCCAGTTAAAGTTCAAATTTTAGTATCCTACATTTTCTGCATTATTTATTTCCATCGTATACATGAACTTACTTCTTTTACATTTTGCTCGATAGTTATGAAAATTTTGCTGTTTCCCTTCCATTATGCAATTCTATTTATTAAATACTGATATTTGCTCTTTGCTGCAAAACAGGTCCTTTAAGTCTTATCTTTGTACTATTCATCATACAAACACTTCAGTAAATTATACTGGTCCTAAATATTTGCATTACACTTATTAAAAAAAAAAAAGCATTTCTAGGCTTGCCTTCCATACATAAATCTGTCATAATGACAGTCTCTGGCAACTATCAGAGAATTAGATTAGAAACAGCTGGAAACGTTCAGGAGACAAATCTGTGATAAGAGATTGCTAGAATCAGCAGTTTAAGTCATTGCTGGACAAAGCAGTATTAGCTGCAAATTATAACAAAGAATCAATTCCAAGCTTCAGAGAAAGCCATCATTAATCACAAAACAACTGTACCCAGACACCAATAAAAGGGAAAGTGATAGATCAAATCTACCAAAGCATTACGGAGATGGAGATAAAAATTAATGACCCCTAATAGATTCCTCAAACTGACTGAACATCAAGATAAAGGATGGGGTTTGAAACATAAATCTCTAAAGAATATAAAGTGAATAAAATATGTCTTGTATAGAAATTGTAGGGATCACAGGAGCTGGCCACACAGCAAATCCTATGGTCTCACAAGGCAAAATGTCCTCAAGTATAACAGAGATGAGGGCTTCACAAAAACCCGATCTACATTCAAAAGCATCAGTACCAAGATCTGAAGACAAGGAATGAATACGCTTGCCCTTGATTCCAGAAGTCAATCCTGATTGATCTTCCAGGGCAAGACAGACTGAGAACCAGACTGCTAATGAGAACAGAAAGCAAACAACCAGCCAACAAAATCCTTGTCTCAACAACATGGAAACTGCCTGAAGGCATATAGCAGTATATGGCTGCCACGTAATACTGATTTGGACACAAAGCAATGCAGAGCTTACAAGAACTCATTCATCATCTCTTACTTCATTAAAAAGGCATAAAATTGAAACTCCTGCAGGCAGAAGCAGTAACAAGGAGGAGACTAGAGCACTCAAAACCCAAATGACAATCCTACAGAATTTAGGAATTCTATCAAAATTAACATTAGGAAATCAGACTATAGAAAAAAAATCATAGAATCATAGAATCATCATGGTTGGAAGAGACCTCAAGATCATCAAGTCCAACCGTATACCTGATGCTACCATGCCCACTAAGAAGGCCCCATTAGAGGTGCTAACAGACCCCACTGTGATACAGTCCTTTTGACAAACAAGCCAGTTAATAAATAACCTTCTCTCATGACCTAGAATTGTCTCTTACCTTATATTCATCCATCCACACATGTGCCAGCCTCAGTGAGTTATGAGCCATAGTGTCCTGTCCCCCCGGTGAGCCATAGGGACGCCTTTTACGGAAAATGTGTCCCACTCTGGAGCAGGGGATGATCAGAAGTCTACCACCACACATCCAGATCTGTCCATACAGAAGCAGAACATGCCTCATTGTATGTATGCTGACAAGGCTCACTACCTCCTCCCCTGCTTCAAGGGATACTTAGGTAGGTTTATACATTATGACAGGATTAGGTGTCAGCAATGTTGTCCTGCATGTCATGCTTTCTGACAAATCAAATAGATCTTTGGGTTAGGAAAGACTATTTTTGCCATTACACTTTCCACATAACATGTCATGGCTTTCAAGAAACAAACAGAAAATTTTCTGAAATCTTTTGCTCTAATGACCTATTAGAAAACATTGAAATATATGGGCTGGGATTCAACTTGCAGATTAAGATATCTGAATTTATTTACCTACATGAGAATTACATGTCCACACTTCCATGAGAGATAATGAAGATCAGTCAATATCATCAAGGGAGCCTGGAGAGCTTTTCAACCAGCTATAAGCACCTATTTTACACAGGTGTTTGCTTCTGTTAGTATATGGGAACTCAGAAATACCATTCACATTCAGATGCTACAGTGAGGTGCCTTAATCCAGCTCCATTGCACCTCAGATCTAGATTTCATTTACACTCTACTTGCATTTATTTTTTTCAATTTCTTTTTAAACTTCAGCTTCCAGCAAATTATCACTATTGGCCCTTTGTTGGACTAACGCATTCTCTGATCTATGAAAAATCATCTCATGTTAGCAGTTTATAATCAAGTCATTTTAAATCTCCTTCTGGATAAAAGAAAGACTAAAACTTCTTTACAACTCTCCTCCTGGGAGATGGGGCTTCCAGACGTTATAAAGCTCTCTGAACTTACTCCAATTTTTCAAAGCCCTTTTTATTGAAACAGTGTATTATACAGTAACATCAATAATTTCCTCACACTCTATACACTTCTACTCAGATATCTAATAATTATGGTTTGTACTAAAAACTTGAAAGATTTTATTTATTCAGAACACACCCCTTTAAAGTCACTCAAATTTATGAAATGCCAGTTCTTATTTTCGAGCTCTAATCTTGATTTCTCTAATGACTCAATGTGACAGATTCCTTTAAAATTTTGGGGGTTGTGTGTTTGGTTTTGGTTTGGTTTTTTTTTAATGTTAACTTCACTTTTTAATCCCCTTTTCATATTTGGCATGATGGCATATCTTGTCAAACCTATTGATGAATCCACTTTTTGTAAAGTGAAGAGGTAAGCATGACACTGGGCACAAAAAAAAAATCGTTTTTCTTTCAGTGGAGCGATAGGGAAGATGAGATAAAATGTACGAAGCACAATGAAGAATCACTTTCGAATCTCCCGATTACAACTTTCTCTTTATTTTTCCAACCAAGCTGACTCCTCTACATGACTCTTAATTTAACTACTGAAAAATTTACATTTCCAGGCCCTCAAAAAGGAGGCTGAAGTGTCTGAAAAGCCCCATACATGTCTAAGGAAATATAATAAGCTTACTTATTATCAATATTGCTGTGAGCTATGTATCTTTTTAACCAACTTGTGAAATTCATTAGACATTACTTATGAAGTCATTTCAGAAATTTGCATAATTATTCTTTTCTTATGCTTCTCTATAGGTATTATAAAAAGCTCCACCAAACAAAGAAAAAGCCACAAATATTTAACTACAGAGCTCAAGATTAAACTTCCCACAAAAACTGAACTTGAAGATTATTGTAAGGGCAGTTACTGTGCACTGAAGGCATCCTTCCCAGGGAAAAAAGTGCCAATTTATGTGCGCAAGTAGTTATTCCAGTGCTAAAGAAACTATATATAGGGAAGAGTAGTTGTCAGACACCGAGGTTCACACTCCAATACACATAAAAGCTAGATTACCCGAAAAGATATTTCCAGATTTTCTCCTCCCCAGATGTCCATGCCACTATCATACTGTCCGAGCTCATTAAAGTACTCTCGATCCATGGCAAACAGGCCTCCAGCCATAGTAGGTGACCTAAAAAGGAACATTGAAAGAAGTTCATTTTCTTTAAAAAAAAAAAAACCCTAGTAATTTTATCTGAATCTGCCAGTTCCAAAGTTTAAATTTAGACCTACATAATACAATTTAAATCCTGCAGACACTAGAAATCATCAGATCACACTTCCAGTCTCAAAACATTTTCAAAAGCAGATCTGTAAGTGGTATGTGTGGTCTTTCATTATTCCAATACCTATAAACCATACTTCTTTGTATAGTAAACTTGAGGAAAAGGGATAGGACAGAGAAAGAGGAACAAAGCGGATGCTTCTCTACCAAAAAAAGTTAAAAAGTAAAAAACTTGTGCAAGTTTGGAGTCAATCAAGTTGAAACTTGCCTTTAACTAGCTCTGTCTTTACCAGAAACTATTTTCCCTACAGTTACAAACAGATACACTTGCACACAATAATGTATTCGTCCCCCTCTTACAGGGGCAAATTATACAGACCAGGCTTGACTGAACTGCAGAAAGAGTAGAAGCCAGAGTACACATTACTTTCCTGTACTAAATTAGATCAAGAAACAAGGTCCAAATTTAAATTATACAAGCTAGGAGGCTGCTAAAAGAAATGCTACTCTGCTCCTTGATAGAATTTAAATACCAGGAGCAGTGTTGTTTCATCACTGATGCAACAATTAGTTTACTGGTAAGTTATGTACAGTTTGTATATTTGCATAGATGTTTTCTTTGTCATTTCCCAGTTTTTCACTTTGCCTGTATGTTGCTAAAATGGTGCTCTATTTTGTAAAAATCTGTATATGATCCCCATTGTACAGTCTGTAGATTGAATTGCCACTGTATCACAAAGTTGTAATATGTGGATGCCCTAGAATAGTTTAAAAAAAGACAATAAAAACACTACATAAACATATGATGTGATAGCTGGAACATACAATGGGCTGGGGACAGGCTTTTTCTCATTCTTGTTGATAAAAACCTGTGATGAAACCAAGTCAAAGTCTGGATTTCCTTGCTTGTCCTCACACAATTTTCTACTACAGTTTCCATCACTTTAAAACCTAGGTTGAAAGTTTGCTCTCAATTTTTCCATCCCTGACACTGAAATAGTTCATTATGAAGGTCTCTAAAACATACAATGCAAGACTTTCCATTTGATGGAAAACCATATTCAAAGGTTAAATAGCAATCTAGTTTCTTTTTCAAAGCAGGCAGAGACCTCTAAGTAGGAAAGGTCACTTCCATACTCAGAAAACACAATCTTTTTAGATTATTAGACTCTCTTTAACTATAAAGTTCTGTGCCTTTTCCATGGGAGTTTTGCCTAAATGTGACTTGAACGAATGCAACAACAGTGTTGAACACAGCGAGAACTAACCTTCAGGCATTCCCCAGATTAACTGTGAGAACAGTTCTCAACAGAATAAGGATTTTAAGACTTTCTATGTTGGTTCCCCATTCAGATTTTCCTAGTCCGTCCTTTCCCTTCTAGTTTCAGCCACAGTGGTACTTTCCAAACAAGTCAGTCAAACTGTTAAGTAACTTCAGAAGTTTCCTGGCTTCTCACACCAAATCTTGCGATGGGTAGACATGGAAAGACTAACTGCAGAGCTGTCAGACGACAGCAGAGAACCTTGTGTTGGAGCTGCTTGCGTCAGCCTGAAATGCTCTTCATTTAGAGTCCAAGAAAAGAGAACGAAAGAGAGATGAGACCATCCAATTTCTGATTCACTTTCTAAATCTTATGAAAGTACCACATTATCTGCAAGGAGTCAGTCTGTAAAAAAGGTAAAGTTCTTCTGCCTTACAAACCTGAGTTCTGTACTGAGATGGATACCTGCAACTAGAAAAAGCACAATCAGCTTCTTGCCATTGCTCTACCAACACTGGCACTTATGAAGGGATTCACGCTGGGACAGCTTCTATTCTCATGTCTGAACCCTATGTGTCTGCTACTAAAAAAAGGTGTCTACTGGCATCATTTTATAAAAGTTACATGTCCAGTAGGAACCAGATATTGTCAATCCTGTACAGTCAAGACAGCCATCGATGGCTGAAAGATTAAGGAAGGTAACTTTCAAGTCCTAGTGTTAAGATTTAGCAAGACTTTGGTTTCAGAATGACTCAAAACACCACAAAAACAATACAGACAGGCTTCCAACAGACAGTTTTAGGCATTTGCTACATTGCAAAAAAGAAATCTAAAGCAAAAAAATTATGTTGACACAGAAAATTATCATATGCTCTGATGTTCTCTCCCATCAGCTAAGAGACCACCTTCCTGTTACCACAAAAACATATTTTCCCAGTCTAGCAATTCTTTAGCATTTCATCACAGAAATTATAGAGCCTATATTAGCAGGATATGCTGGCTATTACTAGCACAAAGATAGTTATCAAAATCATCGTTAAGCCAAACACGTCAACAGACTGGAAACAAACATCAATGCATAGCTCAAAAGTGAAATTATTGGACAGATTTAATACAGAATAGCATAAGTTCCTCAGGACTTTTGTCTTTAGCAAAAGCTGCCGTTGTATAAGCATTTTCTAGAAGTATGCTTTCTTGACCTAATAAGACAGATATATCTAATTTGTGATTAAATGTGAGAAATTAAACTGAAATAGGTAATAGTAACCAAAACTATTTCTAAAAACAAGTCAGGTATTTGACAGGTTAGGCATCTCCTTCTAAAACTGCACACCCAGATAAGACTCCATAATGCTTAAGAAGTGCTTCTGATCATCCATATGTTACACAGAGCTTCACACCACGTAGGAGGAACCTTACTTGATCGGAGCAGTGGCTCCCTCGGGTCCTTCCAGTTCTGACAAAGGAACAAGATCCCACTTAAAGTGCAGGCCCCAGTTAAACCCTCCACGCACAACCGGGGAAGAACTGTAGGTAAGCGTGTCAGCACTGATTATGTCAATCACAGGGCACACCACAGTCCTGCGATCTTCACTGATGGGAGTCAGCAGAGGTTGTAACCACATCTCGTTCACCTCACAGTGACTGTCCAGGAA
>NW_009593004.1:0-3016 GCF_000690535.1 Cariama cristata | reverse complement strand
TCCCTACAGAGGCCAAAGCACACAAAAACACAAAGATCCCTGGTAACATGAAATACACAAACACATATACATTATATCGGCAGCAGAGTATCAGCAGTATCCTCGCCACCCTCTGTAACAGAGGGAAAACACCATCTGCACTCGGAAGCGCTGACAAACCAGAGACTCCACAGGGATTAGTTCAGTCACAAAGGCAGAAGGCAGATCCTGACTATTCGCGTTTAACTATGAATTGCTCGAGTGGGCCATTATCTGCATTTCTTTGACAGGGTTTTATAGTCATCAAATTTTCTACCCAGATTCAGCAGAGCTACTGTACTTTAAATGAAATCTCATCAGACCAGCACTCTTAAGAGTCAGGAGGTGCATTTGTCCTAATGCAGAGCACCTCCTGTGCCCAAGTTAGACCTCAGAGATAGCCAAAGATGACAGATATTGGGCTGGATGAATTATCCCCATGACAAAGCTGGTTTTGTCCACTGACTGTAATCCCCTTGGGCTCACTTCCTATCACACTTCAGCATCCATCCAGTTACTGTTGCAGCTAAGATCTGTGGATTTTAAATCAAGTCATTCTGATGAGTTAGTCTGCATTCACTCATGACACAAGCCACAACGTTTCAGTTCCTGAATATAAAGTAACATAGACTATCTCCCCATTTCATGAGCTCTAGAGTGATTGTGGATTTATACCAGTTTAAAAGGAGGGTGAATGCCCTGAATATGCATAACCAAATCCACCAGTATTACACCAAGCAACACTTCAGTCTCGTGGGGATTATCTACCATGGTCAGAGAGGACATTTTGATCCATGAGACATCTTCAGGTTCAGTTGGTCTAAAAAGTTATCTGAATTTTTATGACAAAACATAAAATGTATGTAACAGTAGAATAACGTGGAAGAGATGGGAAAGAGCTTTAAAGAAAACAATTTTGAAATATACAAATATAACAAGTCACCATTAACAACAGGCAGTATTTGACTGAGGAGGGGGGAAAAAAGAAAAGGGACTCGAGCAGGTCAGAAGAGCAATAAAATGACTTAAATTTGTACTAACTCAAATGAATCCTAGCACAGCTTGGGAAGTGCAAGCACAATTTTCTCTCTGGATTATGCCATTACAATACTAATGAGTAAACACCAATTAAGAGACTTTATCTGCCACTCAAAATTATTTGAGAAAGTAGCACATACTTTCTCAGATGCCAAAGAATTTAACCAGAAGCATATTATGGTAAAAGGCACACAGTGTACATAAAGCCCCAAATATTGTTTATCCCGATTAAGACTCACTGCAACAACAGAAAAGCTTGTATGAGAAGCATTACAATTAGATCAGCAAATTAGAAACCAGATTAATGTACCTTAATAAGGAAGCAGATTGCCATTTTAGAGCTACAGTTTTCACAAGAAAAATGCACAAAATATTCTGCGACCACAATATCTAGTGCAGATGGAGATATTCCTGAGATTACATTCTTTCAGGGCACAAATAGGGACATTTCTACATTGCCTCACTACATTTTCTCAAATACTGGTTCTGTTTTACTACTTCACTGACTCACTCTAAAACATTAACTCATTTTATTGAAGTAGACTTCCACAGGAAGAAGACAAAAAAAAAAACAAACAAATCAACAGTTCAGACAGGATTTGAAAGACATTAAAATTTGGCTCCAAATTTGTGAAGTCATTGTTTGGGCGACTTGAAAAAACATCTACCCTTTTTCAGACAGCATAGATTTCCTAAAATTCATTATCAACTACAAAAACAGTGAATTTATTATATCTACTCTATATTTACATATAAGCAAGTACCAAGTCCTCCTTGCTTCCTTCTCACAGAGTAACAGGAAAACCTCAGGTGAGGACTAATTCAGTAAAGCTATGATGAAATACTGGAGAAAACTTTATAAAGATCATGGTCAGCTGCATGATGCAAACAGTTAAATACACAGGTAACATTAGACAACTATCATTATACAGGTATCACCAAAGACACTTTGTGTAGCTGTTGCGACATAGGTTAATATAACAGTCAAAGATCAATGCAGATAACTCATTTCAAAGTCACTGATCTTCTGAAACAATTGCTAAAATGTCTCTTACCTAACATAGCACTATCCCAAATCTTTCTTCCCCTGCACCAAGATATGTAGTTTAGAACATGGCATGACATGCAGAGCCCCTACTGTGGGCTAAAGCAATCACAGGTCAAACATTCAACATCTGAAAGAGCTGCACTACAGAAAGAGAAGTCACCCAACTAACATGTGGTCAAAGTATGCAAGAAAAAGAAAAACAAGAAAGTATACCTGTGGCATGAGAGGCTCCAATCATCCTTCCTCGAATCAAGCCCTCCCGCTTCTCATTTCTTACCAATTTTGTGGGCTTTGGAAGCCGAGTTTTAACATATTCACCCAAGTCTTCCTTCAAGTCAGCTGAGAAAGGGAAAATATAAGTTCAACAACAGGATGGAAATTGTGAAAGCTTTGTCTAAAGTCTCAAGACATTTAACTCTAAAAGGGCCAAAAACTTGATCAAAAAGCTACCCCAACATAGTACAGTTTCACACCAAGAGTATCAAAAGGACAGTCAGTCATCCCACATCCTACACCTGCCATCCAACTCCTGTGGCCTTTTTTTGTTGTTTTATTTGCACATTTTCCTATTAACCGCTTCACTTGTCCTGCTGCATTGTGGAAACCCACATGGACAAAGCAGGTCCATACCCTGCACTTGAAGAGGGTGATGGACTGTGTGACTGAGCCTTCCACGGAGCACATTGCTGCTGATAAGCACTTCCTTGTATTTTCCCAACTAACTTTTTACGTGCTGCCACTGTCTCAGGTTTTATGCTTAGTCTTGGTTTCCTGAATACAGACTGGATTGTTATCTTTTTGTTCTGTTTGCAATGCCTTTAGTGCAATATGACTCAAGTTAACTGGAACTATGAGTCCCTATGCTAAAAGGAATTACTGCTGCTAAAAAAAAATAATATAAATTAAAAAAAA
>NW_009593003.1:0-529 GCF_000690535.1 Cariama cristata | reverse complement strand
CTGGGGGTGCGACCCCTCCTCCGCCTTCCGCCACGAGGAGCCCAGCCAAGCCCAAGCGAGCCCACAGGGAACAAGCACCCACCCGTGGGCCTTTCTGCATAACAAGCCCTCTCCTGCCCCACCAACAACTACAGGCATTAACTGCCATCAGCTCTGAAAGCAGGCACCGCCTGAAACCTGGAGTCAGCTCCAGACAGGGCGGTTAGTAAGAAAACTTTACTGAAGAAACGAAAATCATCTACTGAAAGCAGAAATAGTTCTGTTTCTGCCAACCAGGACACCTTCCTCCACAGCAATCTTAAAATTCATGGAAAGTAACAGTTTTAAATGTTGATTAAAGTCCTACTTGAAACATTGTCTGAAACCGCACTATATTTCGCCAAATTATCATTTTCAAGGAAAACTAATAGGTAAATTTTTAGCCCAGTTCATACAGACAGTTGGTAAAAAGAACCATTTCCAATAAAAAGTCAGATGTGCAGCCTGAGATTCAAATATCATAATCTACTCTTCACAGGAGAAATTTATT
>NW_009593002.1:24064-39829 GCF_000690535.1 Cariama cristata | reverse complement strand
CTGCAGCAGCAACAACAACAAACAACAAGGAACCATCGCAACACAACGTCAGACAGATATCATCTCTTTATGCAAAGCTATTCTTAGTAAATAAATAAATAAATAAAGAAAAAATAAATAAATAAATAAATAATAAAGCAAAATGCCATTTAAGTAAAAGCTGATCTGGCATTTAAAAGACTGCTGGGTCCGACCATTTACCAGGCTGTATTTGCAGGGGAGGATTAGCTCGTGCATCCATTTTCAAGAATTAACAGCCCTTCTCTGCTGCTGCTCCACAGCTTGGCACTCCCTGCTGATTCCCCTCCTCTTTGGGCTGCTGCTTAAAATATTATCTTTTTTTTTTTTTTAAAAAAAAACAACTATTGAATGACCCAAATCCTGGCCACTTCTTGATGTGACTACCCCAGAGTGACTGCATTGCCACATCCAGCCTGCATCATGTCCTCCACACCCCTGCCCGTCTGAGGTAACTTCCATAAAGTTGTTGGGGAACAGGGGAAGAGGGACAGTCTTGCTCCTAATCCCTGTGATCCCTTTACTGCTGTCCCTCTTCCAGCAGATTACCAGTTCAACTGCTCCTGTCGTCCCAAAGGGTGAAGGATAGGGATCCTATCGTCCTTACCAGGTGTGGAACCTGGCCTCTTTCTCCTTCACATCCTCCTTCAGTCCCAGCCTGAGACTGGCTGGGAGCCCATCAGCTGGCACTTGCTTTGCATCCTTCGCCAGCTCTCCTGGCACCTCCAGTTGCTGAAGCCCTGGCAGAGGCCAGTCCTTAAAGCGGAGGGCACTGTGAGCATGTGTGCGTGTGCGTTTAAGTGTCGGTTCCCTCTGCTCAGCTCCAACAGCCTCTGCACAGGTGCTTCAAGGGGTGGAGGTAGGTTATGTGAGAGACAGCCCACAGGAAAGCTCACTAGTTACCAGGGGCTTCCTCAGTCCTGTCACTGCCCTGGTGGGGTGACAGGTAAGAAGCATCCTTCCTCTTCCTCCTCGTACCCACACTTCCCTCAGACGTTGTCTTTCCCATTAACCATGGGCTTTGAAATTAATAGAAGGTTAGGAGGATGGAGACAGGGAAAAAGAGGGGACAGATATTTGTAGAGAAAGCACAGCTCAGAAGAAGGAGGGGAGGGACACGTCCGTAGAAGGGAAAGGTGAGACCAAAGACAGAGTGGTATTATTGTCCACAGGGGCCCTGGAAGGAAACAATGTTGGAGGCATCTGGGAAGAGGGGAGGTGCCGTTGCTTTGCTGGGCTGTCACAACAGTTGTCTGCCTTCCCCAGGGACTGTGTGTGTGATGAGGCAGTCAGAAAGCAGCCACCTCTCATTGGGAACAGAGAGACCCAGCTGACTGACAGGGTGGTGGGTGACCCACAGGAGATGAGGGAGATGATCCCCACACAAGCAGGACACCCAGAGTTGTGTAGATGCAGCCATGGTGAATGCAAAGCAGCTCCTACACACAGATCCCCAAGGACTGCCCGTGAATCAGAGCCCAGAGTCAGAGTTCACTGTGCCAGATGTTTGGAGCAGCTGGATCAAAGATTAAAAGAGGCAAACAGAATGGATGGGGGTGGCCATGGCACTTACATTCCTAATGCCTCTCATTGACCTTTTAAACAGAGTCCCAATAAATACAGATATATAAAAGGCTCTTCCTTTGCTCTCTTCCTTCACCTTTCTCCCCTCTTCCCTTCCCATCATTCACAACCGTTTTACAGAACCCATAAAATTAATCACTGTCTTCTCCACTGATGGCAGATTATTTTTCCCCTACGAGGAAATTTTTCCTCCTATTTTGACACTATTTTTAAAGTAAATAAAATGAAAGCTTCCTATACCTGTTTGCAACAACATCAGTAAAAAAATAAATAAACCAATACCTGAATAAGGAGACATAGTGACTACATTTTATAAGCCCACTATTGGTAACACTCATTACTTCTGTGGCAGTAGCACCTATAGATGCTAACACATTGGGCAAGGCTGAACATGTTCTGAATCTCTGCACTCCAAGGAGTTCATGCACACAGAAAATTGCAGGGGTAAAAAGACTACAAATGAGTCTCCAGGTATAAACACTATCTCCAAAGAGCACACTAACCATTCTACACCACTTTAAGACTGAAAATAATGGGGTTAAGGGAATACTAATTTGGATTCTCCTCAGTTCCAGAATGAATAAACCCTGTGGGACACAGGTAGCACAATCAAAGACAGAGTGTGGACAAGAAGGTGATACTGTATTGGCCAAGATGCGCCAAGTGCCTACTTTCTTGAAAAGTAACCTGTAAGACAAGGTCAAAAAAAAAAAAAAGAAAGAGGATGTGATGTGTTTCTATTCATATATATCTCTCTCCATATACAGCAATATTTACTTGCTACTAGACAAGATGGAGTAGATAGAGGAAGGCAGGAACAATCTAGCATGCTTATAGTTCATGACGTAACTAAAATCAAGACAATTATTCTTGCTTCCCAAGCAAGTATCCTAATGGCAAGTCTAATAACCCAGAAGAAGAATAAAAAGGTGCAAAGTATACTATACAACATATTTTAAAAGAAAATGGTAGCCTGTCAGGGTATCCTAAAGGTGCTACTCTCAGCATCCTTAGTTGGTGTTGTCCTTCCAGCCTTGCAGAATGCAAGGGTCTGAATTTAGATGTCTGTTTTGTAGACATTTATGTATAAACTTCATGTTCTCTTCAGAGTGAATACAGGGAAATGGTCTTTTGGAGGGTGTAATTCATTTGATCTATCTTAAAAGTTTCTTTTAGGATGACAAAGAAAGAGGTATTAAGATGTGCCTGTTTCTCTTCCTAGATTCCAAAGTGTACCTCTTGCTCATAGGGATATCTGTATTATACCAGTGTGCTTTTAAGGAGTCTATGACTAATTTTTGACTCTTGGTTGTGCATAGGTATAAAGGAGGCACTAAAATGCCCAACACTTCCAAAATTCATCTAGTTCTGGGCAGGGAAGCGACCCAGCAATTAGTAGCTGGGAAAACTCAGAAGTCCCAAACTGAACCTAGCCATGAAACTCCTTCAACATTATACAGTCCATGGGTAAGGATTCTTACCTTAGATTTAGATTTAGAGTCTACAACTGGAAGTATCTATAAGCTCTTTATTGATCTGGGTCTTATACTCATTGGTGGGAAACAGGACATGAGAGAGGAAGACAGAATACAGAGCTTTGAGGAGGATGCTGGCAGGAGGCGAGTAAAAGGGGAACACAGGCTCGTACATACCTATGGAGATTTATGTGAGTAACAGGGTGCACCAGATACAGCTAAAAAATTATAGAACACAGATGCCCTCAGATTTGCCCACAACAAATTATTTTAGGAGAATGAAACCAGTTTGCAGAGCATCTGAATAAAAAACTAAACCAAAATGGTTGCATTTACTCTAGGGAATTGTTCTATGTGTCCCCCCTGTAACTCCTTCTTTGCTCTTTCCAGAGAGTGAATTTCATGTCTAAAGTGGCTATACTTGCCAAAATGGGTAAGCAGAACTTTTGCAGCATATCAACTGTGATTCATATTAGTAGGAGTTACAGGCTGCCCAGAGAGGTTGTGGAGTCTCCGTCTCTGGAGATATTCAAAAGCCACCTGGACGCTATCCTGTGCAACTTGCTGTAGATGACCCTGCTTTGTCAGGGGGATTGGAGCAGATGATCTCCAGAGGTCCCTTCCAACCCCGATCAGTCTGTGATTCTGTGATTACGTGATTCTGTGAGTATTCAGGGTCAGTAACTCCAGTCGAGGAAATCTGACTTACATTTTACCTTAATGAATAAAGGTATTATTCCTATAGTATGAGGTCACAATGATATTATTTCAATTGTTATAAGCATTTTCAATTTTGTAAAATTAATAAAAAGAATGACATTTATGTGATTTCTTCTTGTTTCCCCTGTTATTTCCAGTATCTTGAAGTTAAGTATGTATGCATTTTATGTCCAGTTACCTTCTCCTATGCAGTTCCCATCACTGTTTTCCACCAAAGAATTCCAGCACACTCAATAAGAGACTCAAAACTAGTGTACGAGTATCTTAGTTAAATGCAATCAGCATGCACACATTGAAAGAAGAACTTGAGATATAGAGAGACCTCCCTGTTGAAATTTATAGACATGCGTATGGCTCTACGTTAAAAAAATTAAAAATTCAATAACATTAAGCTTCTCAGGAAACTCTATACCTTCCTAAGACTGTTTTCTCTGTGCTGGGGTAGTAGTTTAGTGCTTTCATATCATTCAGAATCTGATGCTGGTGCTCCTGTTTATACTCAGGGAGTTCTGATCTGAGTGGGAGAGTGCTTCTAATGAACACTGAAAGAGTGAAACCTCCAATTATGCTGCTGTGTGATGCACTATCTTCTCTCTGCAGTGAGAGTGGAATATTGACTGGGTGAAACTCAACTGGTAGGTTCCTTTTGGGATATGAACCCACTCCTGCTTACGTTTGCAGTCCAGACTGGCATCTTCTGCTGAACAGCAGGGAGGAAATGGGGACAGGATTGTTTGTGTCGTGAAGTCCCCAAACCTACCCAAAGTGAGATCGAATCTGTGCCACTGTTATTGATTCATGTGAACACAAGGCAGAGAAGTTCCTGGCTCTGAAAAGGATTCTTCATGGGAACTTTACTCATTCCAGGATCCAGACCTGGTTCTAATGAGAAATATTCATATCAGAGGTATAAAACATACTTACAAATCCATTTAATTCATAGAACCATAGAATAGTTTGGATTGGAAGGGACCTTAAAGACCATCCAGTTCCAACCCCCTGCCATGGGCATACTGCAGGGGTGGCCTCACAAGATCGGAGTAGAGAATGAGAATCCCCTCCCTTGACCTGCAGATCACACCTCTTTTGATGCAGCCCAGCATATGGTTGACTTTCTGGGCTGCAAGCGCACTTTGCTGGTTCTTGTTGAACTTCTCGTCAACAGCATCCCCAAAGCCTTCGCCTCAGGGGTGCTCTCAATCCATTCTCCACCCAGCCTGTACTTTTGCTTGGGATTGCCTCGACCCAGGTGCAGGACCTTGCACTTGGTCTTGTTGAACTTCATGAGGTTCACATGGGCCCACCTCTCAAGCCTGTTCAGGTCCCTCTGGATGGTATTCCTTCCTTCCAGTGTGTTGACCACACTACACAGTTTGGTGTCATCGGCAAATTTGCTGAGGGTGCACTCAACTCCACTGTCCACATCACTGATAAAGATGTTAAACAGAGCTGGTCACAATACCAACCCCTTTGGAATGCCACTCGTCACGGGTCTCCACTTGTACGTTGAGCCGTTCACCACAACTCTTTGAGTGTGACCATCCAGCCAATTCCTTATCTACCAAGTGGTCCATCCATCAAATACATGATCTTGTCGGGCACAGAGGTGAGACTGACTGGCCTGTAGTTCCCTGGGTCTTCCGTTTTTCTCTTTTTGAAAATATTTTCCCTTTCCCAGTCAGTGGGAACTTCAACAGACTACCACATTTTATCAAGTATGATGGATAGTGGCTTAACCACTTCATTCCCCAGTTCTCTCAGGACCCACAGATGCATCTCATCAGGTTCCAGGGACTTGTGCACCCTGAGGTTCCTTAGATGGTCTCAAATCTGATCTTCTACAGTGGGCAGTTCTTCTTTCTCTCAGTCCCTGTCTTCATGTTCTGTGACTTGGGTGGTGTGGCTGGAGAATTTGCTAGTGAAGATTGAGGCAAAAAAGTCGTTGAGTATCTCAGCCTTCTCCATGTTCTGGGTAACCAGGTCTCCCATTTCCTTTTGGAAAGGACCCACATTTCACTAGTCTTCCTTTTATCACTGACTTACCTACAGAAACTTTTCTTGTTGCGCTTGATGCCCCTGGCCAGATTTAATTATATGAGGGCTTTAGCTTCCCTAACCTGATCCCTGGCTGCTCGGACAAATTCTCTGTATTCCTCCCAGGCTACCTGTCTTTGCTTCTGTAGGCTTCCTTTTTGTGTTTGAGTTTGTCCAGGAGCCCCTTGTTCATCCACACAGGCCTCCTGGCATTTTTGCCTGACTTCCTCTTTGTTAGGATGCATTGCTCCTGAGCTTGGAGGAGGTGATCCTTGAATATTAACCAGTTTTCTTGGGTCCTTCTATCCTCCAGGGTTTTATCCCATGATATTTGGTCAAGCAGCTGCCTGAAGAGGCCAAAGTCTGCTCTCCTGAAGTCCAGGGTGGTGACCTTGCTGTGCATCCTCCTCTCTGTCCTAAGGATGTTGAACTCTACCAATTCATGGTCACTGCAAATAAGGCTGCCCTTAAGCTTCACATTACCCACCAGCCCCTTCTTGTTGGAACAAGGTCCAGCATAGCACCTCTCCTCATTGGCTCCTCTGTCACTTGGAGAAGGACGTTCATATACACATATTCCAGGCACCTCCTGGATTGCTTATGCCCCATTGTGTTGTCCCTCCAACAGATATCGGGGTGGTTGAAGGCCCCCATGAGGACCAGGGCTTTTGAACATAAGACTGCTACTATCTGTCTATAGAGGGTCTCATCCTCTTGGTCTTCCTGGTCAGGTGGCCTGTAGTAGACTTCCACTGGCCTGTAGCAGACCCCACTATAACGTCACCTGTCCCTGCCCTCCCTTTAATCCTGACCCATGAGCTCTCGGTCAGCTCCTCATCCATCCCCAGGCAGAGCTCCATGCACTCCAGCTGGTCATTGACCATTGCGGAGAACTGTCCTTTGGTTGAAGAGTCATCCTCAAGACCACCCTGCATGGAAACAAACAGAACAGGGTATAAACATGACGAATTTCACCTGAATAAAACTCTGTCCTCCAAATGAATGTGACAGAACATCACTGCAATGCTACACACTAGTCACTCTACTGGTGTGTTTCAGCCGAAACACTGTTATTTCTAGCTATTCTTGGCCAGCTGATTCCTTCTGCTGACACTGTGATCTGATTCCCGTTCCCTCCACGAACAAAGGACGTTGGCAAAAGACTGTGAAATACATCACACAGAACAACCTTGCTCTGACGGTAACACAGACTCGGACCAGCACGTGGCTGGTTGGCAGTCCACCTACCACAGAAGGTGACTTGGAGTCAGCTCCGTCTCCTGGCTTGTAGCTCTTTCTGTACAAAATGTCAAGTGGGAAGGAGAACCTGTAAAAGTGGCAGGGGTCATAGACACAGAATAATTTCAGTCCCTTCCCTTCCTATAGGACATCAAAACGAGAAAAAAAGAGAACTAAGGCCAGCAGTAACTAAAAGGTGCTATGTTAGGTATATAGTTTTAAAATACACATCCCCAATATTGCTTTCCTAGGTAAATGTAGTTACCATAGGAACACTGAGTGGACAAAAAAGGTTGTGTATTTTGAAGATGATGACTTTTTTGAGACCCAACAATGAGAATCACAATTGTTCACAAATTTACAGTTTCTGTTAAAATAAGTTTTTGCATGGCCCGTTGAAGAAGCAGGTGCACCTCAATTTTTTATTGGCATGACTTCAAGTACTGAGCAAGCTCTTGATTTTTTGAAAATTTTTTTTTTTCATTCCAGAAATAGAAGAGGTTGATGAAGAAAATGAGTAGGTAAATTGCTTTGAACTATAGTTAAATACCAAATGCAGTTCCCTTCACTTACATATTGCTCTCTTTTTCCCTTAGGTAAACCTATTTACACAAACACCTAAAAAGTTTACTCTGTCAAACTGCATGTTTCTCATAGTAACCAGCCTTTCCTTGTATAAAAAACCAGATCTTTTTTCTTTGACTACCAACGCTCACTAGAAGAAAATACAACTGAAAAAAAAGCAGCTTGGTTGTTGGATGCTATACGACACTTGATGTCTAGGGCTGCCTTGAAAAGACAAAACCACAGTTGAACAACTGTATTCCTTATACTTAGGGCTTCCCCAGTATCTGTAATGGCTTCTTCATTCAAGGTCAAAAGAGTTGTGACATGGTAGCATGCTGGCTGAATAATCTCATTGCTGATGGATCAAAATTATTTCCTATAGTGTGTGACCACGAACGGCTTTGGTATTGAGAGTGGGTATACAACGGAACTCTCCTTATCAGACAGAGACTACTGTAATGTGATATCCACCTCCAGTTGTCTATAATCTCTTCATCAATAGAAAGAAACTGGTACTTGGGTGATGCAATCAGTGTCATTCTTGAGAAGGCTTTGAGTGAATTTACCTTAAAATTGAACAATTTATGGAAGCAAGACTTACTAATTGAGGAGCAGATAGTTACCTTATGAAGTCTGACAGTTAGGTGAGATGAACACATGGCATGGTTTTCATTAAAAAGTAAAACCAGCATTTAAAAAACTGTCTGGTTTGTCAAGACCCAGGTATAAACTTCTTTTTGGGGAGTAAGGGGAGCAATTGTTTGTTTTTTCGCCAGTATGGCCCACCAGCTGAATATGAAGTTTAAATGTTCACTTCTCCACTTTTTCTGTGTTTAAACATTAGGCTGTGCATTAAAGCAGCTCAGAGACATGGTGTGCCCAAGAACACTCCGCTCTATTAATTTGTCAAACCTACCCTGCTGTACATATTTCTAATGCAGCTACTCCCACAGCATTGAGCTGACAGAAATGCGTATCCCAGTGCGGTCCCACTGAGATTCCCAGTATGAATTCTGACCTTAAGAAGCCATGTGAAGAATCCCACAGTGGCCTCAAGAAGTTCTGAGAGATAATTTCAGACTTAAATAAGATGAAAAAAAGAAATATATGAAAAAAATATTTGGTTAGAATTCTGTCTCTGAACAAGGCCTGATGGATGAGCACTCGGATCATCTCTGAGGACAGTAGAAGTAAAAAAGGTTAAAGAATGAGTAAGGGAAAAATGAAAGCCTTCTTGCTCAACTTATGTTTTGGTAGAAAAACTCAGTTTCTTTTTTTTCCAGCTAAGAGTATCAACACTGATATTAGAGAAGTGTAGCAACTTCTCCATGTTTCTAATAGATCTCTAGAGAAGGCCAAATGTTTGTCTTTCCTGCTTCCCACACTTTTCTTAAAGGTGGTGATTTCCTGCAAAACAAAACAAAACAAAAAATTAGAAAGGAAGTAGTCAAAATCTGCAATTCTCCACTTACCTGATGTGAAACTGGAGTGAAAGGAACACAAGCGTTTTAAAACCATATCATATCCAAAGCCTGCACTAAGACAGAAAAATACTTCTTATATAGGTGGAAGGTTTACTCATTGGTCCTGAGCCAGTATCCAATGAATAAAAAGCATAAAAGAAAACAATGTGAAATAAAAGGCCAGATCTAAGAAAGAGAAATAGCTTAATCTTTCAAGTGGCTGGAGGACATGACATGGGGGAACACTAGCAGTTACATGTAATGCCAAAACTGCAGTAACATGTACACATATGTTACTGCAAGCAAGGCAAAGAGTTCTTTTTTCAAACAGAGGTAAAACCTTGTGCTGTATAGAAAAAAGAAACAGCCCACAACTCTCACTCGCCAAGTCAAAGTTCATATATAAACTGGCCCCAAAACATTGCTTTGTCCACTGGTCTATTAACTGCAATGAACGGAGTAAAACAAAACTTCCGTAATCTGGTCAATTAGCTTGTTAGGACCCCGCTTGAGCAGACAATTCCATTCTGAGGTGATGCTAGCATTTTCCCAGCGAAGAGCTTCAGTTTGTTAGGTTTTTTAGAAATACCAATACTACTTCTGATTTCTTGAGACTGTTCTTTTGTTTACAAGTAAAGCAACATGATTTTGCTTACATGGACTTTAACATCTTTGAAGCCAAGGATGTAAAATCTTTGCTGACACAACGAGGGAACCAATTGCACAAGACGTATCAGCCTAGATATTTTTTTTTTCAGCTTTGGACACAAAGCATTTGCAGCCTGTCTTTGAGATTGACACTGCTGACATTATTCTTTCAGCAGAAAGAAGACACCTGTGAATTCTCCAGAAATACCCTTAATAATTTCAGTCAAGAAACTAATCTAAAGAACAGGAGTTAAGTGTGGAGGAAGACTGTGAAGCAACTGCTGAGAGTACAATCAATTTGGTAATGATTTGCTAATTTAAAGAATATTTAGAGAATGTACATTGCCGTATTTTCTTTGTGATCGTATGCAGGAAAATGTTTCCAAAGACAAGAAGTTTGTCACTTGTGTTGACTGAAAACAGATTCCTCCTGTAGCCAGAAGCAAATTATTCAAAGATTGTTTCTGGAATAGATAATTTTAAAATAACATTGGGAAAATCACAAAAATCACCTTAGCCATCAAAATATTCAAGGCTTTGTCCTTATCATTCAGCATAGTACCTAAGCATGCTATCAGATCAATTGTTGTGATAGTCAGTATTCATCACACCTCACTTTGTGCTTTTGTGATATAGATCCATTATTTCTTTCTACAACTCTGTTCATACTAAGATGCAATATCAAAATGTAATTTAACAAACCACTTTATCTTTTGAAAAATCATGCCCTCTAAGACCCAGAACTTTGTTCTTTGCAGTTCTGTAAACTGCAGTCATTCAGGGTTTTAATATCACAACTGTCCATGTAAATTAAGTTTTATGGGTTTGCTATCATTTGAAAGCTCTGCAGATTATCATCTTGCTGTGTGACCTTCTCCTGAACCTGTTAAAATAATCAGGATTTTGATTTAAGCTGAAAAAGAAGATGAGAAGTAGTTAGCTCCACATATTTGAGAGCTTGCTTTTTCCTCAATTTCCTGTCAATCCTCTGATTTTTGTAAGGGAGAAGCCGAGCAGTCCATCTTCCAATTTGTTGTTTTGTTTTGTTTTGTTTTGTTTTGGGGGGGAAGTGTGCTGAAATGAGATTACAAAGAAAATATGAAATGTAAAATGTTCAAATGGACCCTCAAAGAAATAGTCTCCCCCTGACACACACACACACACGTGAGCTGTGGCGAATGCAGATAGTGGTCCCCATGGACATCAAGAGGAAGAAGCAGTCAGCAAGTCTTCAATTTGTGGAATTGGGAATTCCACCTCACTTTACCAATCAATGGTATAGCACAGAGACTGCTCTGACCTTCATCTAAGCCTAGAGACCAGCTAGACAAGAGAGCATGAAACTTTGCATTTAGGCTCTTGCTTATAATCAGGATGAAAATATCCATAAATTAAATCAGCAAACAATCTTCCTAAATTAAGACTATAAACATGCCTGTATAGTGAAATCCCATCAGTTTGTCCACGATGCTTAGGATTACCCAGAAAAAAAGGAGTATTATTAATTTTACTTAAATTATTTCCTTAATTGGAGTAGAATTCACAGCAAGAGTCATCACTGACTGGTCATTCAATGGACATGATGTGAAAGAAGTTAAGAATTTCTGACAACAAAAAATAGACTTTTAATAGACTTTCCAATAAAATATTACATTTTGAAATGAAAGTCTACATAGATAGCAATAGTAAACAAAAATGAAATACAAGTTAATAAATGGAACACAGCTTTTCAAGAATTCAGAAACTCTTTGCATATTTTCAAAACTTGGAGACATTTGAAATATAGGTAATAAAAGAAAGAATTTTAAAAATCTAGCAGAAGAGTAAAAGTCTGTTTATACTTCTTATACTACCCTTTACTGTCTCCTGCAAAGGACAATAGTGTAAAGCAAACATCTTGATGGATTTTTGGCATTCATATACTCCAGAGATAGGACACACACTTGGATGATATTCTGCTTTGATGAGCTTTCAATGTTGGCATGAGAAAACACGGTTGGAACTAAAATTTCTGCACCTTCATAAAGATACAGATTCAGACAGACTATCAAGAAATAATATCTAAAAGGTCTTCTAGTATTTAGAAACCTAGGAACTGGTATTTCTTGCTTCCTCTTCCCTTCACTTACCACAGAAAAAGCAAACAAACAGAATAAAATTACTTTTGCCCAGAATGAGTACTGAGATGCAAACCTCAGTACATTTTTTTTCCCCATGTGTACGTAATCAACAAGCCATTTGTGCTGCGGTAAAAGCTGTTTGATACGTTGCCTCAAAAGCGCTACAAGAAAGGCTGATAACACGCTTTACCATCTTAGAGGCAGCAAGGACCGCGCACGCTCAGTGCACTTATCACCTAGGAAACAAATGATTCCATCTTATTTTTGGCATAAGGCTGTAGGTGTACGAAAGATCTGAAATACGCTCCCACACAGTGCTGAACTCATTCCTCATGATGCCAACAAGAGTAATGAGCGGAGCCGCTGGGAAGCACCTCCCAGTGGTAGCCAGAGAACCACCCACAGGCACTAGACGTGATGTCAGGGCTCCTCACCGCATGAATTCTCCAGGAACACTCTGTTATGGCTGACATAAGGCACAAGTTAGGCCAGGCAATCATAATAGGTTCCTCAGGGCTGAAGACCTCCTAATAAAATCTGCGAGGCACCCAGAAGCAGCATGCATCAAGATGTAAAAGCATTCGAATGGATTTTAATGAAACAATTAATTTAAGTGCTCTTCAGATCTTGATGTAAATTGCCTCTGCATCATAGCATTACAACGGGTTGCTTAATAAATTGATAGATTTTAAGGCCAGAAGGGACCATTAAGATCATCTAACTTGACTGCTTTCATAGTACAGGTCAGAGACTCTCGCCCAGAATTTCTGTAAGTAAAGCCCATAACTTTGGATTAAGCAAGAGCATCTCTTCCTGAAAGCCTTCCAAACTTGATTTAAAGACTTTAAATAATAGACAATCCACCTCAGTCCTAGATAAATAGCTTAATGGGGCATAATCATAACTCTTAAGGTTTTGCATCTTATTTTTAATCTTTAGTTTCCAGATTTTTACCCAAAGTTGTTTTTCATCGAAGCAGCTTGCAATGTGATTGTGACCTACTTGGAAAGAGCTTGATTGTGAAGTCTTGAGCAGCTTTGCCAATGACAAAGTAATGTACGTACAATTGCTTTTCCTTCTTTTTTTCCTTCTCTGTGAAAAGCTACCTCTATAACTTTCCTAAGACAGGCAAGTACATCCTTACCTTTCTTCTGTGGATCAGCATCATTCTTTCCATCTGTTACATGTAAATATTTGCCATGAAAATGTAGCTTTTGGAAAATAAATCTTTGGTTTGATTCTGGTGTCATTACACAAGAGTTTTCTAAAAAAGGAATGTCTGCAAAGCAGTATTAGGCATAAATTTATACAGAAATTCATAATTTACATTGCCTTTCCAAATGGATGTGTTTACTACATAGTAACAAAAAATTATTAACTCCAATTTCAAAAAAGAATGAGCTACTGCAAGATTATTAATGCAGTACATGTTCACTTTACACCTTACTTCACAGTTACCTCCCCCTGTAGACAAGCCCAGAGTGCAAAATGATGTCTCATTCTAATCTTAACACACATATGTGCAACCTCATAGACAGTCAGAAATACCACTTGTGATTTATACCCAGAAAGGAAATGAGAATGACCTCTTCTAGAGGGCTGCACATTAAATGGAATCATAGAAATATGATGGTGTCATTAAATCTGACAGAGTAATACCGATATGTACCATTTAACAACCTAGTTTGCCACCATTGTCGTTCGTAGCATTCATCCTATCTGTACTGTGATGGTCCATCTGCTAGCACTAGGATTAAGTTTTTCTTTTTGTCTGTACAGTGCCTGGCACAACAGGGTCCATGGTTAGGGACACACGCATGGTACTATAGCAGAAATAAGAAATGCTAACAGTAGTTTGCTTCAATGGCACTCAGTGTGCACATATGGTCTGTCCATATGGAGCAGATTTCAGGATGGGTTCCTTTATGTGCAGAACCTTATGGGTTCATCAATAGAAAAGATGAACCTTTCAATAAGGAAAAAAAGCAGAGAAGCAGAAAGTAAAGCTGATGACCAGAGGCCATAATATTCTTTTTCCTTTCAAACTACACAAATTAAAAACAGAAAAAATCAACCACCCAGAAATTAAAATCATAGAGTCATAGAATCACAGAATCGTTTAGTCTCGAAAAGATCTTTAAGACCATCAAGTCCAACCATTAACCTAGCACTGCCAAGTCCACCACTAAACCATGTCCATAAGCACCACACCTACACCTCTTTTAAATACCTCCAGGGATGGGGACTCCACCACTTCCCTGGGCAGCCTGGTCCAGTGCTTTACAACCCTTTCAGTGAAGAAATTTTTCCTAATCTCCAGTCTAAACCTGGAGCAACTTGAGGCCATTTCCTCTTGTCCTATCACTGGTTCCTTGGGAGAAGAGACCAACCCCCACCTCACTACAACCTCCCTTCAGGTCGTTGTAGAGAGCGACCAGGTCTCCCTTCAGCCTCCTCTTCTCCAGACTAAACACCCCCAGCTCCCTCAGCCGCTCCCCATCAGACTTCTGCTCCACACCCTTCACCACTTTCGTTGCCCTTCTCTGGACTCGCTCCAGCACCTCAAGGTCTTTCTGGTAGTGAGGGGCCTAAAACTGAACACAGCACTGGAGGTGCGGCCTCACCCGTGCCGAGTACAGGGGAACAATCACTGCCCTGGTCCTGCTGGCCACACTATTGCTGATACAAGACTGATACAAGAAATAATGACTGTCTAGATTTGAGTTGCTCATTAATTCTGACTACCACTTTGTGTCACACAATGTTAACACAATAACCAAGATGTATGCTAATAGAATTAAGAGCTAAAGGAAATGATCTTATGTGGGGAGGGCTACTTCTTGTTTTGAGCAAAATAATGGATAGCTCCATTCCAGCCTGATCGCGTTTCACAGCTTATAAACTACTGCTTGGTAGGCTGAGGTTAAAACAATCATCTAAAAATTCCATGTCCTGAGACATATGTGAAATGATTTCATCTTTGCAAAGGAGAATGCACACAAATCAATGTTAATTGCCACATTCATGTTTCTGACCTAGTCAAATGCCTTTAAAACTTGATGATAACAACAAAGCTGAAATCAGCAAAGAGAGTGTAGCAAGATGGAGACAAAACAAGGATCAAGTGACACGAAAGCAGAACATTTCTGGTATCTAAGCCACCACCTTGGAAGGCTCTGTCCATGGAATTCAGCTTGACCTCCCTCCAAAAGATCTGTTTTCACAAACAACTCTTCAGAGAGGCTGTGCAGCATGGTTGCCAGCAATCCTATTGCTTCAGTCTTAGGTCTGCAGTGAAAGACACTGCAAAGTGAAGATGAAAAATGATATTTTTACTCGGACAACAACGACTCCTTATGATGTAAAGGCTACAGGACAAATGACTAGAGCTCTGTAGGTAAATTTGAAGACATATAGATGCATGTAATGGATCACAGCTAAAGTGTCTGTCTCTGCAGCCTTTATTAGCATTACTGTGAATTTCTGTATGTGCCTAAGTGAAGAACAGATCCCAGAAGTCCTGTGCTAGGACTGCAGTTACTCCTATAATTACTGGCATTTGTTCATTTTCATTTTGACATTCTGAAGTCACTGTTTACAGAAAACTGTCCTATCCCTTATGCTTTTCTTGCAGTTTTCAAACTGCCTTACTGTAATTAGGTTATGACTCTGTTAGACTGAAAACAAGCCACACATTCTTTATTCTTGACTCAGATTTTCTTCCTAGTCCTCTGTCTACAAGTTGCTCAGTGGGGTTATTCTGGAGCTTCTGTCCTTTACATGCAGCTTTCAGAAACTGTCCCTTTCTAGGTACAATGGCTCCAGAACTGACCACCTCCTTCTCACCCCCAGGCTGTTCAGCCTGTACCTGTATTCCACCAAGAAGTTTGCATGGGA
>NW_009593002.1:0-24033 GCF_000690535.1 Cariama cristata | reverse complement strand
GGGGTGCGGGGGGGGGGGGGGGGGAGGGGGAATGGGGAAGACACTACATGTTTTGCATGTGTGTATGTTGTAATAAATTCAGGACTGCCCCAATTTCTTATTGAGTTTTATAGTTGCAACACTTAATCTCTCTTTAACTCTCTGCCTTTGTAAAGGCGATGGATTGTAAAATGACTCTTCTACAGCAGCCAGACTCATAACACGTATTAAGTGAAATGATCTATTACACAGGTCACAATACTTTAAGACTGAAAGTGTCACTTTGTAATTAAAGTGTCAGAATTGCTGGGAAGATTTATAAGGGTGATACAATGAAATTATTATTCTGAGGTTTGTCTATTTCTTGTAAATTTTGTCTGGAACTGGCATGTGTGTTAGCCATATGGTATTTATAGCATGAGCTTTCCAAGCATAGATTCAGGGATTAGTGTATGCAAAATTAATGTATAAATCTTTGCAAATCAGATTAGCAGGATAAATTGATAAGGACATTGTCAAAATAAGAATAGCAACCTTGCTTCCCAATGTGTTAATTTTATTTTGCAGGGCTCTGAAGACATAGCACAAGTTTAAATGTGCTGTGCCTTACGCATAACACCGTTGGATCTACCTGTCTGCAGATTCATTTTACCCAAGGGAATCCTACTGTGGAGCACAAGCTAAAAGCATTGAGGACATGGCCAAGCAGAGAGGAATGTGAGTTCACAAATGGTGATGCTTATTGCTCACAATGGTGTTTCAAAGCCATATAGGTAAATAAATTCAGCCTGCATCATTTCCTTAACAGTTTTCAAGCTCTGCTCTGAACCACTCTTTCGTGCAGCGAAACTCCAGTTCAACATACATGTAAACATGACACTCAACCTATGTAGGTATCACAATGTACTTCCAAATGCCTTTCAAACACTGTGTTTTTCACTATTTATAAACACTGTTTGGTTTTGTGACTAATTAGATGAAAGTGACCATAAGCTTATTCAGTAAGATTCTGTTTCAGATCAGGACTCCCTCATTTGGGTATCACTACAGAGGTGCTGACACAGCAGCTGCATGTCTAAGTGCCTTCCACTTCTACTGTGGAGATGTAGGGCAGGAGACACGTGTCTAAATATAGATATCTGCTGACCTCTGCGATGCAATGGGACGTTTGGGACTGCACTGGGCTGGCAAAACAGCATGGGAGGTAAGGGAGACTTGCACCTTTTTAGATTCTGAGTTGGGACACTGTTGGGATATTCTCAAGACTCAAATGTCACTAGGTGCGTACACTTCAGTGGCTTAATCCCTCTCCTAGTTGACATGTCTGGTGGCACCTGGAGAGATGAATCCTGCAGGTAGATTCCTACAACCCTATTCAGTTGCTCAGATAAATGGCGTCTAAAGCCATTTGAGATGCCTAAGGCTATTTCACCAGTTTTCCAGCTGTCTTGTTCGGAAGGTGTCAATCTGTCTGGTGGTGTATCTTCTATCCCTCTCCATCTGAAATGGCTCAAACATCTATGTTTGGAGACCTGCACTAAGTCCCTATCTATCTCACCTGTGACACCTCCATGGAGATAGCTTCATGGAGGTATCTAAATTTACGCATCTTAACACCCAAAAGAAATTGTGTCTGTCAGATACAATTTGACTTTGAATGAGTTTCACCTTTTGCTTTTCATAAGGCCACACATAGCCTTTATATTCCAAAAACAAACATTGCAAGAAAATGTCAAAATAAAGCTGTTTTAATTTGAAATTTGGCAATTTATGAAATATTTTGCACATATGAGTTTTCCACTCTGTGTGCGTGTTTATTCTTAAGCCAGATTGCGTGTCTTCGGATCTTTGAACAGATATTTAAAAGAAAGCCATTTTTTCATTAATAAATATAGGTTTGAATTCAGCTTGAATTCAGCTAGAAACATAAGAGGAAATTGAGACAGATGAAGATTTACTTTCAGTAATTTTAATAAAATACATGGATTTTTCATTTTAAAATGACATTTCAGGCTAACTTTCAATAAACTAAAATAAAACAAAAAGATTAAAATCTTTAGATAAATCATGTGGTAAACCCAAAATGTAATGAAGGGGTTGGATTTTTTTGTGAGAAAATGATATATTTTTCTTTTTATTTGGACCTACAGTGATTTTTTTTGACTTTAGGGAAAGTGGAAGAAGAAAACTATACTGAAGAGAACTAGAATTATTATTATTCAAATCCAAAACGTTTATATCTATTAAAGTAGGAAAAGGAATGAAGATACTGAATCTTCTCTACATTGCTGTATTTTCAGTTGAGACTGTTTCTCCTTCCCTCGTTTTAATTGTGCTCAAAACCCCCTCCTTTATGCCCATACAATACGTGCAGTAATACTAAGCAAACTGAATATTTAATGGTTCTAAGTTTTTAAAAGTGATAATAGAGATATTATTCCATCTCCTACATTTCCAAGAAATATATAGCAGCAATAAAATCCTTTTCAAAATGCCTGATTACTCCTTGGTTTTTTGCAAAAGACATAATTATTTAAAATTATGACTAGACATATTTTTTCACATATCATTTCTGTGTGAACGAAAATTACCTGTTTTCATTTGCACAATTTTTATGTCAGTCAGTATGACATATTCTATATCTTGCAAGCTTTAATACTTTCTCCCAATACCATCTTTCACAATATAATTTTTACCTTATTACAATTTGAAATTTCTGTGACATATTTTTATTTCTGCCAAAAATACATTTTTAAACATGGATTTCCAGTAACTGGAAAAACACTTCAATTAATAAAAGGCTTGTAACACATCATCAAGTTGATCAATAAAAGAAACAAACACTCTGGGAGTTTACATTTTCATTATTTATCAAAATACTAATTAGTTTCCAAGTTTGTCAGGATTTTTCTTTCACAATTCTTTTTAAAGTGGGCTGTTTGTCAATAGGGAAATAATCTGGGGCGTACAGATTATCCTGTATACACACCTACTATATGTGATATACTACATGATAATATGGTTATGTTTAGCAATATATTTATATATATAAATGTAAATGTGCTGCAGACTCCCTTTACGGTAAATATTAAGAAATAGGTGGTTATAGCATGCAACTCAGATCATTACGGGGCAGATGTCTGAAAAGGTCATATGGATTGCAACTAAAATTGTCCCTTTCTCTCCCTTGGTTGTGAAAACCTGGAGTGACATACTTAGATGCATACTTTTGCAGTGCTATTTTACTTGGTAATTTTTGAAAGTGAAAAAGGTTTTAACTAGTAGATAGCCCAAAATTTTGGCCTTTCAAAATTATTAGCCTTTAAGAAAAAAATTTGCATTATTCATGCTTTGTTATTAAAAAGGAGGAGGTAGAAGTTGAGGAATGAAAATAACATGCTGGAACTCTTTTCGTATAGAATTCAGCCTGAAAACCTTCAGCTGTAATTCTTAACAAGGAAAAGACTTGAAATCAGTCCAGGCATGAATTTCAGCTTGGCATGCTCTGAGATATCCTCTTTGTTTGTTGTTTCCATAGTAATTGCATTCTGAAGTCAACGTATGTATAGCCTCCTTTAGACAAAATCGGATATTTTATTTTAAATCATTCTGCTTTGCATCTTCAGTAATATTTTTCTAGAAAGGGAGAAACACTCCATGTCATGTATTTGCTTATATATGTATGGTAACGTAGAACTTTTCTTTCCTTCTGTAGAAAATATACTGTTCGTTGTTAGAAGGAAAGGTTACTTATTTCTTAATATCTTTTTTGTGAAGGTTGTCTAGAAATATAATAAAGATTACAAAACAACCGATACTCCAGGAATCTGTCTCCTCTGATTTGTTAGTACTTAGAAGTATATAGGTTACACAGCTTGCATCTAAAAATTACAGCATTTATCTAGCTCATTTCTTTGTAAGGATGTCCTGTATAGAATTAATGTAAACTTATCAGTACGTCTGAAAAAATGCATAGGCAAGTTCATTTTTGTGATAGATGTCTTTGACAACCCAATCAGCAACTCAGCGCTGTTTCTATTTCTGTTGCTTTTAAGAAATAAGAAAATGTTTCAGTGAAGCTGAATACAAAACAGTGCCATTCTGGTGGGCAGCACATGGCATCTCCCTGCGTTCAAGGACTGCTCAGGCTTTCTCTGGTAAGGCAATGCACAGTTAAACGCAAGGTTCAAATCACCTTTCTTACATCTTACCCTGCTTCAGATGCCTGAGTCTGGGCTGGCCACCTTGTTTTTCTTTGTCGTAAAGGAAAGAAATTGGCACTTTCTGAAAGTGATTAAACTGAACTATCTTGGTCATCAATTGTAGGGTGAAATGACTGTATTCATCAGCTGCTGGCATTTCCTCTGAAGGAAGCCCACAGTTACTAGCTCAGGTCTGGACAACTGAAGTTAAGGCAGATGACTTCTACTTGGAGTTTCATTCATTTGTATTTACTCATTTATCACATCCATTATGTAAAGCTCTGCATGTGATATGCACTGTTCCACTATTAGCAGGAAGCAGAGCAGCAAGTATGCCACAATTTTTCAGCCATCAGTCAATATCTGTGTGTTTAGACTATACATAAAAGAATAAATAAAGATGTAATTCATCAACTGTCAAACACAAAAGACTTGAATACTTAAGATAAAATATCCAGTGTCAGCCACATCTCACCAAATTTTAGATTTCTACAATGTAGATAGGGTACATCTGAGTAACCTAAACTCCCGTAATAATAAATGGAAAGGAGTAAGTACTTAATTTAGACTATTTTAGGTATTTTTCTTTGTTTTAGGATGAGGTAATTTGCATCCTAAAATTTTCTGCTTCACAGAATCACAGAATCAAAGAATGGTTGAGGTTGGAAGGGACCTCTGGAGGTCATCTGGTCCAACCCCCCTGCTACAGTAGAACCACCTAGACTCAGCAGTCCAGGACCATGTCCAGATGATTTTTGA
Organism: Cariama cristata; assembly: GCF_000690535.1. Classification (NCBI taxonomy): domain Eukaryota; kingdom Metazoa; phylum Chordata; class Aves; order Cariamiformes; family Cariamidae; genus Cariama; species Cariama cristata. The sequence continues at coordinate 19,093 of NW_009593002.1, read as the reverse complement.
ATGTCTTCGATGATGGAGACTCCACAACCTCTCTGGGCAACCTGTGACAGTGCTCAGTCACCCTCACAGTAAAAAAGCGTTTCCTGATGTTCAGAGCAAGTCTCCCATGTTTCAGTTTGTGCCCACTGCTTCTGGTCTTGGCACTGGGCTCCACTGAAAAGAACCTGGTTCCACATTCTTTGCATCCTTCCTGCAGGTATTTATAGACATTGATGAGATCCCCCTGAGCTTTCTCTTCTCCAGGCTGAACAGCCCCAACTCTCTCAGCTTTTCCTCATAGGAGGGATGCTCCAGTCCTTTCATCATCTTCTTGGCCCTTTCCTGAACTCTCTCCAGTCTGTCCATGCCTCTCTCATATTGAGGAGCCCAGAACTGAACACAGCACTCTGGGTGTGGCCTCACCAGTGCTGAGTAGAAGGGAAGGATCCTCCAGTAACTTCTCTCTCCAGTAGTTTCTCTCCAGTAACTGTAAATCTGTTCAGATGAATACCTCAGATTCAGGTAGTTGCATTTGATTAGAAATTCAGCATATAAAGTGGGATCTCCATTGACAACAATGAGTTTTATCTGTATCCTTTCCTTGGAAGATTTTTTTCTTCATCATAGTGAAGACAAACGGTTTTCCTGCACAGGTAGGGCAAAGATAACTTATTGACTGAATAAGAGTGAGACAGATATTTGCTGGAAATGCAGCAAGTTCATATGTGATATGAACTTTTTTTAACTCTCAAGTTAAACTAAATGAGAAAATTGAGAAACTGGCAATGATACTTCCATCAGTTCTCTTCTGCTTTATCTTCATGAAAATTAAATTTTGTTGTTAGTTTTGCTACAAATTCTTAGACACATTAAAAATAGGCTTTGTGTGGTCTCAGCACAGGCTGCTTTACCTCTCTCAACCTCATTTTCTTTACCTGTGAATGAAGGCAAAATACCTACTTATATGTCATACCAATACATTAACCATTTTCTGTTCTGAGTGACATAATATATCCAAAGCCCAAGATGTTCCACATAGAAACATACTGATCACACTGATCAAATGCATGCAAGGATAGTTTAAAAATGTGGCATGCCCACAGATCAGTTCGGTGATTATTTGCTTTGCTTTGTCCTGTTCATTTAAGTAAGTGTATTAATAATTTCGCTAATACAAACTTTGGCCAAAACCAAAAGAATTTGGGTTACCAAGATTCAGTAGATGTTCACTGAAATGGACTTGCGGGATATTGCAGACTACTAGGCATATTTCATGAATCAAACAGGTACTGTTCCTGCGAGTCTTTTAATTAGTACAAATTTACAAGAATTATCTTTGGTCCAATTCTGCTGCAGTTCATCAGAGCACCTTAAAGGCGCAAACTCATTTGACATGTCAGGGTGAAAGGACTAGCAGAGTTCAACCCCAAGTTACTAAGCATGATACAGGAATCAAGGGGTCATGGCCTACATTAGGGAAAAGGTCAGACTAGAGAGACTTTATTGCCATTTTAATCTTTAAAATGAAGGAGTTGTGAGGTTTTCCCCATGGTATTGACCATTTCTGGTAGCAGTTTCTCAACCTGCATTAAATGATACTGGTCACGAGAAGGAAGAAAGCAGCCACAGTGAGAGTGAGGGAGCTGTGCTCTCATCTCATTGCTATTACTACATACCTCCCAGGAGTGGGAGTTTGCATGGGGCATGGGGACATTTTAGCGAAAGCAAGGAAGGATATGCCCTTTTACTCCCCTGATAACCCATATAGAGAAGCCTATATGCTACATACAGTCGCAGAACTGACATACTTCTTTGAGTAGCTGAATTCTGTCCATTAATCTTCTAACACGCAAAGCATGTAAGAAATAGAAAAATCAGAAAATTAAAAAAAGTCATCCATAAATGTAATTCCCCTGCAAAACACCTGTTAGCCAAATAGTAAGGCTGAAGTCCAATGGTTTCCAAGCACTGAAAGATAAAACAAGAGCTTTGTCCCCATGAAATGAAGACACTCCCAGAAGTAGAGCAGAACTGACACTTACTTCTAGTTCTGGGAGATCCCAAAATATCAGACCTAGAAAACTTGAGACATCACTCCATATAGAAAAGCTACAGGCAAATGTTTTTAGGAATTTTTGAGCTTTATATTTTTTCCATGGGGGAATCTGATATCAGCTTATGGCACTGAAGCAGTATTTGCTTTTAAGCACAATGTGCAAAATAATAATAAAATACTGAAAAAATAGACTCTTTAAGAAAGAATTCATATAAAAGGGTTTGGAGTCCCTCTCTGCCTTCATTACTATTTGCTCATTTTTGGTGTAGGGAGCAATTAAGATTAACCATATGCACATTGTCAGTAACAGTCACACTGTGATACACTCTCAGTACTTCTCTCATGTTGTCCTCACCACTCCCTAGTGACGAAGCTATCTTTGGTCATGCTGGTAGGCACATGCTATCGGGCTGCACGATATTGTCCTGCAGTTTCCACAGGTTTAAAAGCATTTTACCTAACATAACGTTACATGTGGCTTTTTTTTGTTGTTGTTGGAAGACCAAGTTCAAAATAAACTTGGCTGTACTTAATGCTAGCTCACTTTACACAAAGCTTCTTCTAACAAAAGCTTTTTTATGTCTGACACTGAAGTTATTTTTTAAAAGTGTAGCAATTCATTGTTGTTGGCGTGTCAGTCCAGATCTAAGTGTCCAGCTTTGCATCAGGGCAAACCACTAAAATTTCACTGTCACTGAAACAATACCCTTTTACCATATGACACCACTTTATGCCAGTCTGTTTTCCCTAACCTGCCAGCATACACACTCACAAAATAGCACCTGTGTATTCATAATGTAGATACATTTCTTGTAGGGAGATCGGCACATTGTGCATATTGTATCTGAAGATCTGGATAACAAAAAGATCCTGCCACAAGCATGACGGCTTTTATTATTTTTATGTGTTCTCATAAAAATGTAAGGAATTATATAAAGTTCCCTTTGGGAACTCACTCTGAAGTCTTTTCTTCTCCCACCTCCCAAGTGATCTGCCAAATCACTGCTCTGAGAACCCAATCCGTCCTTCACACTTTCTGAAATCAGCTGTTCCCTTCAAGACTTTCCACGGTTTTAGTGGATTTGAGGGTTTTTTTACGAAACCATACTTTGACAAAAAGATTTCAATGATAAAAGTGCTTAGGCCAAAACCATCTTGTGTGACTAGGGATAATTTAAGGTTAATTTAACATTCTAGAGTCACAAGACTCTCTTACACTTATGTCAGAAATAGTAAACCTATTTATCCTTAAACAAACCTCTATTTTGTCTTAGTTAATATCTTGGTACCTAGCACAACTGATGGATCACTTGTTTTGCAAACAATTTATTTTTGGTATATTTTACATGTATGTTCTCTAGCTTGGGGAGAAGAAAAGAATATACTTGGCCATTCATTTCTTTCAAGTGTCTTTCTAGCTACACGAACTGTCCCAAACTAAAATGGTGCACAAATAATGTTTAGAGTATCTGTGTGAATAACCTCGAAGAAATCTGTTTCGTTGGGCACAAAAATCTGGTTTTCTTTCATCCAGTTCTTTATTTTTTCTTCTGAAATTTGAAAACAGGCCTACTTTTTAATTTGTAAAATAAACTCCAAATCTTTGTGCTTTCTCCTTTCTAACTACTCCCGGAACCTTGCTGTAAAATATCAAGGAGATGCATGTTGTAATATTTGCACTGCTCTGCAGTAGAGACCAGGAACTGCCTAGTGACAGCTGTGCTAAACATACCACTGGCTGCAATGGAGCAATACTTGATCTGCTTTTGTCATAGGAATGGTCAAACTAAAGGATCGTGTTGTCCATTATCCTGCCCCCACAACGGACTGTGGCAGATGTACTATGGGTCTGGGAACAGAACAAGCCTGTAGAGACATTTCCATGGAGCGATAGTCCCTCCTCAAGCAATTTAAGGTTCAGAGGATTCTGGAGCCAGAGATGGTGCATTCATATTCAACAAGCCTTGATAATTTTTTCTTCCTGAATTCTTGTGGTCAGTTCTTGAACCTATTAAATTTTTCAACTACAAGGGATCTAGCAGCTTAACTATGACTTATAGGAAGAAAAACCTCTTTTTGCTTGTTTCAAACATACTGCGTCCTAATGGTGAAAAATAAGGAGAAAAACGAAATAAATAATTCGTAATTCACCTTCTCTGTGTTACTCAAAACTGTCAGCTATTATCAGAATCATTGTATACTACTTTGGAAGGATTTTATTTCCCCATTTTCCCAGATGCTTAATGTCTTACCAAGACATTTTGTTCTTTATTGAGAGAGTTTGCAGCATGAGAAGCTGAGTTTCTTATCCGCTATTTGCATTGAAGTGAAATTGAATGTCAAGGTCTTATTTATATATTTATTTAGCTGTGGATTAATTAGTGAAGTTCTACAGAGAAAGTCAAATTCAGTACAATTTGATTCTTCATCACAGTCATTATTTGGAAGTGGGGGGGAATCAGAGACTACATCTAATATTTGAGTCTTTTGTGTAGCTGGGCCTTTGAGTATTGTCAGACAGTTATGGAAAGTTAATAAGATTTTTTGAATTCTAAACAATGTATGTCTTTTTCCCTTATCTTTTTTATGCTGTAGAGAGGTTTAAATTAATAGAAATGTGAGTGGAGCTATTATAATTGCCTACTTTATTATCTGCATTTTCTCCCTGCAATGATCTGGGACTGAAGCACTGCATGATCTTCTCTGCTCTGCAGAGCTGGGGAAGCAAAAGGAAGATGCGTGTCATTCTCCCGCGGGCATGTTGGACTTCCAGGTCATCTCTTTCTTGCCCATTGCAGCACAAGAGGCCCCTGCTTGAAAATCTTGCAATAATAAGCAGATATGCAGGTAGCAGTGTGGAAGATGAGGGAATATTTACTTTCCACAACTTTCCTTCTCCCGTTGTGTCTCATGGAAAATGTCTGTATATTGTATATTGTAGTCTCCATCAGTCCGGTTTTATCCGATTTTCTCCTTCTGCAGAGTTAGCAAGATAAGAGGGTTTCAGGCAAAGCAAAAACTGTGATCTTTAAGAACCCATTAGCAATAAAAAGTCATGATGTTTAAGGGGTTCTCTGAGGTAGCTGAAAGTCTAGCCAGCCAAACTGCTCTTCAAACCCAAAGGAGGTAAAGCTTACTGCAGGTTAGAATGATATTCAAAGGAAAGAGTCTGAATGCAACATACGAGATTAATTTCTTCTATACATAATTTTTTTCCACTAGAACTAGCCACATTTAATTACATTTTTAGGTGTTTTTTCATTTTAAAAAATATTCTATATATAGGAAAAAGTCAGCATCTTTTCCCACCCACAAAATTTTTATTTATCTCAGCAAATTTCTGAGATATGCTTTAAAACAACTGTAGCATTCTCCTCACTGTTTTTGAGTATTCAAAGGATTTTTTGGTAACATGTTAAAAGGATCGATTTATGATTAAAAGAAAGTGCATTTAAAATTGAAAGAAAAATATGCATATGAACTGCTTATCTGATGCATGAGTCGCCCTCCTATCTACAAGCAAAGGCAAGGTTTCATGGAATCCCTGCTGCTCTTGGCTCAGAAGAGGTTATATGAGGTGACCTAAGCCTCAGAGGGTCCCAGCTGGTTTATATACACCTACCTGTCCCAACCGATTCACTCATTCCTTTTCCAAATTCAGTTTTTGACACTGCAAAGACGTGTTTGCCTTACCACCAGGAGCTGCTGAGACCTGCTCTGTGCTAAATGTCACTCTCACGTTCTTCAATACACTATTTGATTATTTGTTTTCCAAAGCGTGCACACACACAAAACCAACAGCAGCTACTAAGAGTTTTTATTGTTCTTCTGTGTCTTTGCCGAGCTGGATAATTGGAGTAGGACAAGTCTGTGAGACGGGCCTAGAGGCACTTATTAGACACAGCTGTTTCTGAAGAGGAGCCAAGCACGCTGGGCAGCCCAGGAGGAAGGTTCCCTCCAGTTAATCTGCAGAGAGTTAAGTTTATCAGAGGACACTGGAAAAGAGGAGGAAGATTATAGGTTTTTAACTGCAAGGGTAAGACTCTGAGACACAGCTGTGGGGTACTTGCCACAAGGGCAAAGGATGCAGCTTTGCAAAATGGATGAGCCAATCCAAGACACCTCCAAGAGAGCAAAGGCTGGCCTTGCTTCTCCCCTAGTTGTTGCCACCACTAGTTTTACATGAGTTAGAGTGCTTGTCTGACCCCTCAGCAGGCCAGATCCCCTTGGAAAAACAGCAGAACATTAACCCAGCAAAAAAATACAAGTCGTTTCCTTGTAGGTTGCTGAAGAACTTTCTGTGCATTCAGCCTGAGTGAGCTGTTAGATGAGACAGGGATTTCCTGAACCAGCACGCTATTATCCACCTGGGCCCTAGCCTGTTATCAAAGCCAAATTCACATGTCAGCCACAGAGTAGTAAAAAATTGTATGATGTTTTTCCTCTGAAAGCTGATAGGAAAGCATTCAGACCCACTTACCAAAATTTCCACTCTGCCCAGCACGTTCCCAAAAGCCAGAAGCCAGGCTGCCTTTCAGCAAAGAGCTGAAAGCAGAGGTGAAGTGTAAGTGGAGTGTAGCAAAACTATAGAAAATACGATTTCAGCATCCCCCTTAGATTATTTGCTGTCATCAAGACTGATAGATATCAAGATTTGTGTTGCCTGCAGCAAAAACCCAAATCATATAGATTGTAGATAGATAGGTTAGTAACTACTTTCATAATATCTATAGTCTATAACATAGGAAAACTGCCTTTTGTCTTCTGCTGCTCTTTTTACACTTTCATTGCTCTGATTGCATCAGCACCTCTTCTCCCTTGCTTTGGACTGCAGATCAATGACTTTTTTTCTTACTCCCAGATGTTGCCTGTAATATTTAGCCTATGTTTTCAGACCAGTTTGAATAATTATTTTCTGGTGCAGGGCTCTTCTTAAACTTCCCCTCCACACTTATCAGTAACCAGGAGATAGATTTTTCATTCTAGTTTTAACCACGACATAGTATCTACAAACATGTGCCATTGTCCTACATCCACTCCTGTTTTCTTCCTCCTGTGGGCTAGGAGTCAGATTTGGCTCCCTGACAAACCACTGAGGAATCTCATAGCTCCATCTGCCACACAGGTCATGGGGCAGGGGATAAAAATGATGCTTTGTCCTTCTGCTACGTGAAATGTGAGCTCAGCAGGAGCTCAGGAAAACATCTGAAACCAGGTGCCTTATGCAGTGCCTAAGGATGCTGATGCTGAGCAGCAAGTAACAGGTAAAGGATCAGAAAGCACAATCTGAGCCTGCTAGTTTGTCAAACTGGATTTCCTGGCTGGTTAATAGACTATATTTCCTTCCGTTTGTCAGTGCTCTCTTACTGTCAAAAGGTCGTTGTACTTATCCATCTCAAAGAACCATGGGGTTTTTTTTTCTCTTTTTCTCTTGACAGTTTTTCTTTTGACTGGAACTGAGCAGCACCAACTTTTTCTATCCAGCTTTTGTTTCTTCATAGCTTTATACTTGACTTTAAAAATAATAACGATTAACAATTATTCTCCATTTTCCCATCCCAGATTTCATTTTTTCCCTGCTCAACATAGACAGCTAGACCTTAAAATACCCACAGAATTCCTAAAAAGTGTTAACAAGCAATACTGAGAGACACTTTCTTCGTGATGTCAACCAGGTATCAGAATTTTTTAAAGCCCGCCAATAGTACTTGAAACTTTAATTGCTTCAGTATCAGCAGCCCAGAATTGAAATTTCCTGTGACATTTTCCAAAAGGAAGAAATGATCTTTTGAAGATCAACCCAGTCAGATCTGAGGAGACCAAGAGTTATTTTTATGAGGTAATACAAATGTTCATTCAATGCCATTGTTTTTTATTTGGATTGTTCCTCTTCTTTGTCTATAACCACATCAGAAAGTCGCAGGCTGTGTCTATACAAAGTTTGGTTCAGCACTGCAGCACAGTGCTGAGAATCTGATCCTAACGCTGCAAGCAAGCCAGCACGTGAACTTCAGGAGGACACCTCACTACTCTGTGTCTTGAGGTTTTCCTTCCAGTAACTATTAACATCTCTATAAAACACTTAAGGACCTTGTAATGAAAGCACAAGGTAGATTTTAAATGCTGTCATTACTGTGCTACTCTACTAGACTGAAACCAATATTGTAACTGATCCAGTTGCAAACTTTAGGGTGGAGTTCAGACTTAGTGACTTCAGGCAGAGCCCCATGTTAGTTTGTTGTTGAAGGTTTCCTCTACAAGACCCAACAGTGAAGTGATTCCTGGTGATTTGTGCTTTGGAATTAACTAAAGTTGGATATGGCCACCAAACCCTTGTCTTTCATGTTCTTGGATACAGAAGGTGGTGTGCCTTAGAGGTGCTGATCTTATGGTCCACTTAGCATTTGTGTACCGTAAATGAATAAGCCTTGACCCATACTCAAATGCAGGGACCCAGGTGTGAGAAATGGGTCTCTCGGAGCATGCAGCAAGACGATGCCAACCCACTGGCAGAAAGCTTAGAGTTCTCCGTCAAAAAGACTAAATTCAACTTATGCACAAACTTCATGCAGATATGACGGCTTTGTTAGAGTGCTGCGTTGGAGCACAAGAGAGATGGAAAGTCCTGTGAAAGTCCTTTTTAATGAAGAGAATTTTGCCCAGATGCAGCATGTAATGTGTGACTGTCTCATGTTTTGGTGATTCTACAGTCATGCATGAGAATAGGAACATGTATTTTCTTACTTGTTTAATGCTTATGGCTCTTGTTATACAGAAGGTTTGATTTCCCAGCTACTATCTGAATCACTGACAGTTATTCAAACAGGACTCTGCTCAATAGTAGGTCAAGAAGGGCGTGTGCTCTCCTCAGTCACATTCCTCATTCAGAGTTTCTCATTCATACCATTTCACAGGGGATTCCTCTGTTAATCAGCTGCTTCAGAACTTGTTGTCATATGACAACAGTCAAGGCTCAGATTCTTATTTTTTAACACTGAACATAAAATCCTATTTGAATATAAAAATAGAGTATTGAATGTATTGTTGTGTCTGACTGTCTGCCTAAATAAATATTTGAGGGCTTTTCTGGTTAGCTCTGAGAGTCTACCTCAAGTCTTTCCTGATCCCTGTATCTTTTAAGTGAAAATTAAAAATATATATCGTTATCCTCACAGATGGGTCTCTTCTCACGTATAGTAGTTTTGCACTAGCCTCCACGGGAGGAACAGTAAACGAAATAATTTGCAAGGGTTTCCCAAACAGTCAGGCACAGAGTAAAAAAAATAAGTCAAAGAAGTAACATTTCTATGATAAAATCTGTTTTACAAGCCTAATATGGAAACCAGGGGAATCAGTCAAACAATAGTAAACACCAGTCTGTGGTTAGAAATATTTTTTGAAAAAACAACTCCTTTTCCTTTGCTGTTCTTACTCCAAGCTCCCCCATCACAGACTCCCTGGCAGTGGCACTCAGGGATAATCCCCTGGAATACCTGAGGCGTGGAAGGCAACAGGATTAAAGCACCTCGTGCTCCTCAGCACAGCCATGTGATGACCTGCTGATCCCAGCAAAAGGCATCATTTCCCAGAGAAGTTCTCGCTTCATTTACCTATACGTTGCTCCTGTCCTGCTGAGATTCTCCCTAGGCATAAGGAAATAATTCACAATGCTTTTAGTAAAAAAATAACACCAACAAACCCACTCCTACTAATAACAGTGCAACTGAAGAAATCTGTGGATAATTCATGCGCAATTTGTCCAGCAGTAAAACAACTGCCATCCCTTTGCTTCAAGGGGCAACTTCAAAGAATGTAAAACTTCTAATGCCACCCATGCAGCTCTGTTAGCTCTGATCAGGCTAACATAGAAGAAGAAAGAAGTGGGTGGTCTGGAGGTTGCCCAGTAACCTATTGAGTAAAGAACAAGGATATGGTGTTTGCAAACTGCTTGATGGCAGAAAAACAGGAGTCAAGGTTTGTTTTCCAGGTCCAGAGATGGCTGCTTAAAGTGTTTTCTGCAAATCTATTGGTAGATCATCTTTATTCACCACAAAATTGTGGAGAAGATTTGAGTGTAGATTTTGGCGTATCATTAACTGTCAAAGCACTATGGATTCCAGGGGAAGAAAAAATTATTTTTTTCTGAAAAGTTTATTGCCTCTCTTGTGAAGTTACTTTGCCGTGTGCTGGCCTGGGAAAGGCAGCTTACACTGAAATATAAAAATGCCAAACCAAACCATTTATTCTGGTTCTGCCTTACGTTCACACTTAATCTGCCTACTTTGTAGGTTTGCTTCCTCTTAAAAAAATAGATCGTTTACCTCCAAATTGTTTATTTTCTCACTTTTAGGTTCACTGTGCTTATTTAACTGATCAGATTCTTCTGGGTCTTTTTTAGATAACCGTTTACTCTAAAGCATATAATCAAACAAGGAATCTGAAGACCTGACAATTGTTTGTGTCCAAATTTTAATTTTACTTCCTCTCCAATTGCCAGAGGAAAGCAATCATGTGCTAGGCAGAAGATGAAAGTTTATAATAAATGCCTGTATTTATAAAACCTGTAGGGGGTGGGGAAAAAAAGTCATTTGGCTTTCACCCAGAACATGTGATAATCAGATTAACCCCGAAGTGTATTTTGTGTGTAAATGCACCCAGGGTAGGAATGGGGAAGAACATTGGAGGGTGCGCTGTAGCAGAAGTCAGCATTCCTGGTGGAGGGGAAGAATTTCTTTCACACCCAGGACTTTGGAGGGGTCAGAGAGAGCACTCCATGCACTGAAGCATAACGCTGATGCTCTCCTGCTGCTCTGTGAGGATGCCACTGTTTGCCGTGGGTTTTCTGCTAGTGATCCTTCAGCCGTCCACCGCGCAGTTCCCCAGAGCCTGTGCAAACGCACAGAGCTTGCTGAGGAAGGAGTGCTGTCCCCCCTGGGATGGAGACGGATCTCCTTGTGGGGAGCTTTCCAGCAGAGGGTCCTGCCAAAACATTCTTCTCTCTCAGGCTCCGCTGGGACCACAGTTCCCTTTCTCAGGAGTGGATGACAGAGAGGACTGGCCCTCTGTGTTTTACAACCGGACGTGTAAATGTGAAGGCAACTTCATGGGATTCAACTGTGGGGAGTGCAAGTTTGGTTTCTCAGGACTCAATTGCACTGAAAGGCGACTGAGAACAAGAAGAAACATCTTCCAGCTCACCACCAGTGAGAAGGACAAGTTTCTTGCCTACCTTAACTTGGCAAAGAATACACCTAGCCAGGACTATGTTATTGCTACAGGCACGTACACTCAGATGAACAGCGGCTCCAACCCCATGTTCAGAAACATCAACGTATATGATCTCTTTGTGTGGATGCACTATTATGCCTCTAGAGACACTCTCTTAGGTGGATCCAATGTGTGGCGGGACATTGATTTTGCCCATGAAGCCCCTGGTTTTCTGCCTTGGCATCGGGTCTTTCTGCTGATGTGGGAACGCGAGATCCAGAAGATAACAGGTGATGAGAACTTTACCATCCCCTACTGGGACTGGCGAGATGCAGAAGACTGTGTGGTCTGCACTGATGAATACATGGGTGGTAGACATCCCACCAACCCTAACTTACTCAGTCCAGCATCATTTTTCTCCTCATGGCAGGTAAGGACAGGCGAAGGGGAAGGGAATTATCCTACCTGACATTAGGCACTTAAGTGAGGTGCACAAGCTGGGAGCTTAGCCATGCTGCATTCCCTTAGATGTTTCTGGAGGGAAAGTAAGCACTACCAGAAAACAAAGCAGATTTTATGTGGATTTAATCTTCATTTAGAACTTTTCATTAGTCTCTTTGCCTCTTCTCTCTCTGACTGTAGGATTTAGGCTGCTTAATTAAGAACCTAGTTAAGGTGGAAGGAGGAAACTTAATGCCTTTGCGTCCAAATATGTAGGCTAAACAGGTTTGGGTCGCGGTGGTAGTCAGGTGAGAAAAAGTAGGATTTATGTACACAAATTGCTAGCACACAACCATTGAAAGACAATTGATGACTGAACGATGGAAATAGAAGTAAAGAGTTTTCAGACACTCTATCCCTCTCCCACTGCATTCCTCCAACCAGGAGTTAGAAACTATCAAATTAAGCTAGTCTGCTTTCAACTTTAAAAAACAAATAAACAAACAAATAAAAAAAAATCTTTAGACCACAGAAGAACCAGCTGTATAATTCACATCAGTATTAATCGCTGTCACTCAAAAAACTAAGAAGTAAGCTCAATAGCTATTCCTGACACTTAAAAGCACTGCAAATTAGCCTGTAAACCAAGGTAAATTTACATATTTACGCAGATGATATGGTCTTGTATAGCTAAACTATACCGTGCTGTTCTAACACTGAAAGCTTCTAGACTTTTTTTGTCTCTTGCTCATTACTGCCACATCGCCTAAAATACAGTGACAAAGGTCTATTGGCTTCCATAGACACACTCCATCACAACAACAGCAGCAGTCGCTTCTGGCGCTGAAGTCTATGATTATGTTGGTGTAAATCTTTCTTTGTCCTGTTTATTTCTGTAGCGACAGCCCAAATGAAGGTTGGGCAGTTTTAGTGATTTAATGGAAAGTGAAAGAGAGACAAGCTCCAGCAGCTCTGTGATATTCTGGCATTACAAAACAGAAACTAACTGGGTTTACTGACCTGGCTGTACTGTGTTTAGTCTTGATTTTTGCCCTCTGAATAAGACAGGTTGTGTATGTAGCTGTAAGTTCAAGCATGCGCAGATACTGTAACAGACCTATTTTAGGACATTCTCTGGCATACATTTTGTAGGTACTGACTAGTTCTCCCCCAAACAGGTACTTTTCGGGGACCATTCCCAGAAGAATGTTTGCACACAGCCACCGTTTGGGAGGCTAAGATGATTTTACAGGCATAGACATGGATTATTTCATGCCATTTGGCCTCAGTGCCCAGGAAATTTTCTGGCCACATTTAATTTACCAGTGTAGGCATAGCCATAAAATAGATATAGCTACAAACATGTATTTTCTTCCCATTTTCTGAGATTCTGCTAATTTCTAACAGTATGAATCTGGATGAACTCTACTAACTTAATTAGATTGTATTCCCAGAATTAAGTGGATCTGAAGCTGTTCTGCACTGAGCTGAACAAAGAGTCATGTGAAAATGGTACAAGTGTTAAAGTGGATTAAATGAAACTAGAATTGCACTGGTTACGTGTGTCAAGTGGACCTATCAATACAGTGTATTGGATGAGATAACCAAGGTAGCAGGAAGCAGGTATTAAAAAGGAACCAGCAAGTTGCTAGCAGAATTTTCTAAAAGACCTGGAGGGGTCACATAGCTATGTTCAGTTCATTTTTTCGAAGGTATTATTAATCATATCTAGATTCTTAGAATTTTTCCATCCTGGTAATAAGTAGCCAGAAAATTTACAAGTAGCAATGAATATATTTAAGAAACAGTGAGGTTTTTAACTTCTCATTTAAGGTCAGTTCCTACACATATATTCTGAAAATAAAGACAATATTTTATGAAACAAGTTACTTTAACAGAATTTTTTTTATGGCTTTAATAGGTGCAACAATAAAAATTCTGCTATGTTTAAAATGTATTCAGTGTCAGTGTATGTACGTAAGAGCGCCTAAGTCCTTTGCTGAAGTTTTCCAAGTAATTTCTGAAAATAGATCCTTATCACTTATATTTTCAGCCACTTCTGGAAATGTTACACTTTTATCAAAATTTCCAAAATAAAACTGTACTAACTTTACCTTCAAAGGGTATTATTCCCCTTTAACATCTTCTATCTATGCATATCTCTGCTGTCTTATCTAAAGAAAGAATGAGAGAGATTGAACAGATCTGCATTTTCAGTCAGTGACTTTGGGGTGAAGATACAACACAAACTGATATTTCTTTATTAGCCTTGAATCCAAATTTAAACAACTACTTATGATGGAACAACATTCAGTACAATTCCCTCAAGTAGAACAAAGTAAGAGATCAGAATCTCACTCCAGAAAATCAAAAGGGAACAAGAATAGCCTTAGCTTGAACCGGAAAACACAGACAGATCTGCTGCAGAATACGCTGATTATCCAAGCTCTGTAGCTAAACAGCAAGCAAAAAAAAAAAAAGAGGAGGATCCAGAAATGCGAAGGAATTTAGGCTTTTAGTAAGCATTCAAAATAAAAAGAGGATAAGAGAAACCTTTTGAATAACACATCTATAATATTGCGCCCTTTTTAGAATTTTAAGTCTCTTTCCAAAGCAAGACAAAACAATGCCTGCTATGTCAGGAAATAGTTATACATTTATTTAAAAAACGTAAAGTGCCTATTTGCAGAACAGCATCTCTCTTTTTTTTAATGCCTAACGAAAGGAGAAAATACTTTATTCCATTGAGAAGTTGCCATGGCAACATGGATACCCATGAATACATGCTGAAATTCTTGCTTTCGCCTTACTTTTTCTTCAACATGCTGCTGTTACCACTTAGCTGACTGAATTTTCTGTCCACATTTTTCTCGTGTTTATCATCTAAGAGACACTTCTGATTCCTGCCTCCATTTTTACCAGCAAGACTATCAGGAATCTTTAGTGTTTTTATTTGTTTACCTGGCTCATGTTTTATGGTAGGTGGGAAGGATTTTCTCATGTTTTCAGTTACTTGTTTGTGATGATTCAAGCACTACATTCAGAATTAGGACTGTATGACGCCTACTTATGCTTTACCAAATTTTGCAATTCCCTGTCGACTTAACGGAAAGCTATATGGGAAATGGAGATCTTCAGTGACATTTTGAGAGCTTTCTGTTTTAGTGCCGATTTCTATAATTATTTAAGATAACGGATTTGCTGAAAAAATAATTATTATGCCTCACTTAAATAGTAGTAGGTGAAATTCTGCTCTCCTCTGCACCAGAACTAATTTGGAGAAATAACTGGTCAGTGGAGTTACAAATGCATAAAAAGACTTCAGCAAATAAAAGCAGAATCTTTCTGCTGATGGTTAACATTAGAGCTTGAGGATCCCCACAGTGTGCTAGACAGAAGATGAAAAAGATAAAGTAGGAGAATGTAGGTGCTGTTTTCATTTTGCTATTGTGGCAACCAGGCTACACTACCAACTTTAGCCCCCTGTATTTTATCTCTCCTGAAAGAAGAGTGACTTGAGAGAAGTAATTGCATAATGTAGAGAGCTCTCTGCTCTCAGATGTGCTGGTGTAAGCCTGCAGCCAATTCTTTGTTGCAAGCACTGAGAATTTCCCTTAACATTTCACTCTGTATCACCCTGCAGAACCACTTACATGAATGCAAAGCTGCTACAAAAGAGAAACAAGTTACACAAATAGAAAATGGATATAAAGCTCCTGAACTAATAATGACAGTACTTTAGATCCATTACCTGAAAATATTACTTCATAGGAAATACAAAATTCAGCAATTCAGACACAGTTATTTAATTTTAAGCACAGTTTATCAGAGACCTGACTTGCTAGCTGAATTGTCTGAGAGGATCATCTGAAGCACTATTTTATGTCCACCTTTAAAAACTTCAGGAAATTTTTCAAAAATACAATCACCAGAAGCCAACACTTCTTGATTCTCAAATCAGCCAAAGTCTTACATCCATCTGCTAGTGGATGCCTGAGTACCTCATGATCTCAATGACTTTATTTCTTATTGCAACTTAATAGGTTTTGGTGCCAGCTGCAGGCTGGTAAATTAAAAAACAACAGCCCAAATGGAGCACGTAACTGTTAAAGAAGAGTTTATTAAGATTGGTTTCCTAATGATATGCTTACATGGATTATAAATTCGAATCATTTCCTGTTACAAAGAGATAAGTCTCCACATGCCACACCTCAGTACCACAGCCTGAGGGAATCAGGTTCCGTACCCGGCAGGAGCAGCCACTTGGGTATCCTCAGCCTCTTTATGTCACTGCAATCCCAAAGAAATTCCCCTTCTTCCACAGGATCACGAGTGGGTGACAGCAGAGTTTGGTCTGTGGTTGCCTGGCCGTTCTTTAGTATATAGCCGTGCTTGCTCAGGAGTCATATAGTGTTACAGATAAACATCTTCAGAGGTGTAAAAATTAATAGGTAAGGAACTTCATAGAGATTAGGTTTTGTTAAAAATTCACTAGAAAAAGAAGTCTATCTGTAGAGAGATGTGTCTGTGAATTTGCAGTAGACATGGAGACAGCGACACTAATGATACAGCTTGGAGGCAGCCAGAGAGCAGGCAATCACCGTCTGCCAAACCAGAAAGTGTTAATGAATACTTCGGCAGTAACTGATAACAGAGTTTCCTACTCCAGCCTAGTACAATTCTGAGGTGCTGAATTACCCCCCCAGTTCTGGGCTACCTCTGAACAAAGAGACAAAACAAGCAGTTTTTACTGAAGGCTGAGAAAATACCTTGAAGACCCTGGGTTTGTTTCAGTGCTGTCACTTCACGTTTGTCTCATCTCCTTTTAGTTTGAGTTTCACAGTTCCTCCAGTTAATGCATACACTACAAGGGTCAGAAATATAATTATTGACATCACCCTTGCACAAAGGTGTTTCTTAGAATTTCTTGGAAGCTTTGCTTTCTGAATTTTCTTCTTTCCATTCAGTCCTCTGTCTGTTTTACCTTTCCATTCCTGTTAATATTCAGGAGTATATGAAGAGCCAGATATAAAAATACACAGTCTCTTAAAACTTTTTGATCTGCTGTAGATGCAGCACCTTTTAAAGCTCTGCCTATAAAAACAAGCTCCCAAAGTACAGTTTATCCTGTTTCATCTTATTTGGGGATTTCCTTGCATTTTCCCAGTTTGATGGGTAAATGGCTTCTGGATGCCACTTAATTAGGATTAGATTATGCCAGGCCCTAATGCAGCCAAAAAAAGTAAAACTTAAACCTCTTTACAATTGCCAAATCTTTTAAACCCAGTGTGAGGGCTGCACTTTAACACTGTTCCCAAGCAAGGATGTGAGAATAAATGGAGAAAGACAGAGAAAGGCAATAAATCAGTACAAAATCTCTTTTGGCTGCATAACGGGACCCAAGGCTCCAGTTCACGTAGGACAAACGGAGACATGGGCATGTGTCAAGGAGGGCCAAGAAGTTCCCACATCCCACCCTTGGGAGAGCTGGGATGGGCATCACAGATTAGCAAGTCATGTGGTTGCTCTGGCTGTAGTCTGAAGTGGTTCTTTCAGGCTATTTTAACCTGGAGCACAACACTATGAAAACATGCTGATATGGTTTCTGGATGGGGTCAGACTCCTGCTCAGAGGGCTCAGACGAGAACCGGAGCAAGGAACCAGCTCTAAAGGAAGGAGAGGTGTGGATCAACCCTTTCAGTGACTGTACTTCCCCAGCAAACTAAGGAACTTCAGATCATTTTGTAAGTGAGCAGCTATTTCAATACCACAGAAAATCACCTTTTTCCAAGTGTTCAGGTATTTATTAACTGTATTGTGTGTTCCTGTGAGCACAGATCTAATAAGTACAAAGCAACCACCAAGAATTTATCACCAAAACCTCCAAACCTTTGAATTTTAAAACAGCAGACAAAGGACTGAACATTGCTGAAGACTCTTGTGATGCAATTCACTTTATTTAGGCACAGGGGCTGGTCTGCACAAGCAGTTGCAAACTTAAAGACAAAAGAGTTTCCCATTTGCAAAAAGGTGCGAGACAGCAGCAACACTTCTGCACATGTACAGTCTGTTTTCTAAGAAACGATACAGAGAGCTATGCTAAAGATCTCAACTGCAGTGCACAGAGGGATGTTTTTTTTGCTGGGTGCTCCAAGGTCCAGGAGCGATGCTGCACATTCTGGACTGCCATCTACTGGCATCTGCTCCGCTCACTACTTACATAAGGTTTTCCTCGGAGTATCTTCCTAACAATTTGCCTGGAGCCGGTGAACTTACACGCACAGGAGAGTAGGTACTCCGCGTAGTTTGAATATGAAGCTTTGTTCAGAGTGAACTGAAAATTTGCTCAGGAATGTACCGAAAAGGAACAAAAAATCATGCTTTAAAACAGCATGTTTCTAGTAGAAAGTTTTTCCTGCTTAAGGTAAAGAAGGCAATGATGTGACCCATTTTGTGTGTGCTTTATGCAGATTACATCCAGAAAGAACTGTTTGACTGACCTATGTTCTGTTACCACTGCACACATCACATGATTGATAAAACAGCAAATTATAGTTTCAGGATAGACCCATAATTTATATTACTTAAGCTACACCTTTCTGGAAAAGCATCCTGGTTAATTTTATGTCCAGACCGTAATCTTTAGTTCAGAAAATACAGCAGAAGGTCACAGACAAGTATTTTCATTCCTGCCCCTTATGTTGGCATTTCTTGACCATGAGTTACCAAATGCCTTATAGCATCCGGCTTCTGTTTAGGATGAATTTAGTTAGTCAGACAGTTAATGAGGGCTGCACAAAAGCATAAATGGAAAAAAAAAAATTTAACACTCTAACCGTTTATAAGTCTCATAACATTAACAGTTGCATTAAATCCCACTGAAATGGATAAACAAAACGAAGGGGAAATGTTCCTTTGTTTAGATATATTTGAGCTCATGCTTGAAGATTCCCTGTCTAAATATCTGAAAAGCCAGTCTTGAAGGAAGCTTGTGATTCCTTTTTAAGACATAGTGGGGGTACATCCCCAGGGCAGTGGGGAGAGGATGAAAAGACAGGAGATGGCAGGGCAGAGAAGCCAGAAGAAGACACGGACCTAGATAAAGTGCATAGGAAACAGAACTAAACAGAAAATCCACTTGTGTTGATTTTCTGAGCCAAGTGCCAACTGGGAAATGGGTTGAGCTCCACCAACCAGGATACACTTGCCTTCTAGGGACACAGGACTGCGCATCTCCTGAATTGTCCCTCTATTTTCCTTCTAATGGGAATAAACTCTCTCAGTAACACAAAATAATCATAAGAATGCACCAAAGCTACGCTTTGTGTTTAGAACTGTATATCTGTCCCTGTCACTACCTCTCCTTCCTCAGTGGGGATTCTTAGAGGCATAATCCTGATCCACTCTGTG
>NW_009593001.1:12982-47154 GCF_000690535.1 Cariama cristata | reverse complement strand
TGAATCTTCCCGTCACTACGGCGGCACAGAGCAGCCCGGATTCCCGGCTTACATGCAAAATAACCGAATGGGTGTTTGGGTGCCCTGGCTCTCTGCCCTGAAGAAAACTCTGTGTGTGAAATCAAACTCAATCTATGAAGCGCAGAGACACCCCGGCAGCTGGCGGCTGCCGTGTTCCTGACCTCCAAATGTGCATTTTACCAGTAAGACTGAAAAACTACTGTGGGAGCAAAAAGCAAAACCGCTGTGGATATGTAGCATCCAAAATTATGGACCCCATAGAAATTCTTTGTGACACTTTCTGTTCAATTACGATTGCCTGTCTTTCACCCTTTAATGACACGTCTTCCTGTTGCACAGTTATCTACTGCTGTCAATTGTTTAACCGAGTGTCAAAAGCAAGTGGGATTCACAGCCAACTTCTATATTTAGCTTGAATTTTGCAGTGCCTGCTGCAGACTTGGAGAAGTGTTTATTGCCTCTGTTCCACTAGATGAACTGATATACTTGGAAAAACAAAATATTACCATTCCTGAGAAAAACCAAAGTTAACTTTCATTGGTAGGGCTTTGTAGCTACGCCATGAGAACAGATGTGTTGGATCAGACCACAGTTCTTGCTCCATGAATGGCGATTGCTACAGGGAGTGCTCAACGCTATTTCTCCTCATTCCTCTCTTTTCATAGAATCAAAGAATCATTTAGGTTGGAAAAGACCCTTAAGATCTCTGAGTCTGTTAACCTAGCACTGCCAAGTCCCCCACTAAACCATGTCCCTAAGCACCACATCCACGCGTCTTTTAAGTATGTGCAGTGATGGCGACTCCACCACTTCCCTGGGCAGCCTGTTCCAATGCTTGACAACCCTTTCAGTGAAGAAATGTTCCCTAATATCCAATCTAAACCTCCCCAGTGGAACTTGAGGCCATTTCCTTACAGTTCTTGTTCTCTGATTTCTCCCACATTTATTTCCCAGTCCCCATCTACTTGGGAAGGAAGAGAAGTGTATTGGGGGGATGCCTCTTTTGGGAGAGAGGAGAAGTTTATTTAAAGGTGAGCATCTGGATGAAGATGCAGCATTAATAATAGTCACCAAAGAAGGTAAACAGGACAAGCATGAATGCTCTCCAACTCTCTGAGAAGTTGTGGCCCAGGAACACCCTGTACTAGAGATGGTATCATTGAGTTTAATAATCCTCATTCAATTAGTCTTCAGTAAATTTGTCCAGTCACAGTTTGAACCTATGGGGGATGTGACTGTTCACCTCTCAAAAACCAGGAATATGCATACAAAATTAACTCTTTAAGGAAGAAGAAAACACAACTTTCATTTATAGGTTTATACAAATAAGTAAAGCATTCACAGTATCTTAGCCAACAACCTTTCTGGTTTCTTTCTACTTGCAAGTCTAACCAACTTCCTCAGTGAAACCTCAGATGCCCTATTTTCCACCCAGTGTATCCCATTCCTCTTTTTGTGTTTAATTATTAACAATGGGGCACTGGAAGGATGCTCAGGAAGTCTGGTCTGTAGCTACTGAGAGAGGTATTACTGCTTTTATGAACAGACACCACAGAGAGCCTGTGAACACTCAGGGACTTCTGGCCCTCTCACAGTAATTACAGCTGTACGTGCTGGGTGCAAGTCCTTACTGGAACCTGTTAAACTCTCTGCCACAGAGATAGGTCAACATTAAACAAATCAGCACGTGATCCATAGCCTTCCTCCACTCCTCCCAAAGTTATTTTTGCTTGTCTAGTTCAACCCAGTTTCTACCACCCAGTTGTATGTTACTGAGAGATGTGATATGATTCTCTTTCCATAGATTTTAGTTGCATAACAAAGATGACAGCAGTAATTATCTTTGCAGATTAAATGCTATTCCAAACAACCCAAATATCTCTGTTGGCAAAACTGCTTTCAATAACTTGCACAAACAAGTGTCTACCCTTTACCATGTACTCAGGTTATCATTCATGGCAGCAGAGAGCAAAACATAAACCCCTGGCATCATGGGCTTAATTTCAACATTGTTCTCAAAGACGCAGAGCAAAGGATGATATGCAAAAGAGTCCTGCCTCGATACTAAATGAGCTTGGCAAGCAAAAGGTGAGATACCGAAGTAATGATCTAGAGAAAAAAGCTCTGCAGGAGCAGTTTGCTGCATATGAGATGAGCTGGATCTTCTGTCTAGGGAAGAGAATGTGTTAGTAGTCCAGATAAGTAACTCAGGATGTCAAGCAACATCTTCCCATGTAGCACCCATAGCAAGTTCACCAAATCTATGAACTTTAAAGTATTTCAATAGACTTCTTTCCTAGCAAAGTTATCCAAGTAAAAAGTCTTACTCTTTTTTTTTGGTTGCTCCTTCTGTTGGCCTCTGCCGAGAGCCATTTGTCTTAATCTCTTCGATGTTTGGGGAGAAGAATATAATTTCTCCTATGCCTGAAAAGTACATAGTAAGTCATAGACATAACTTTATATACACAAAATTCTAATTGTGACTACGTTTTTTTGTTTGGTGTTTTTTTACTCTTATCTAAAGATGACTAATAAAAGTTCATCCATAGGAATCATTTTAGGCTGGCACGGAAGTTGTCACCGTCTTTCTTTTGTATTTGAAGGCAGATGAAGATAAAACATCTTGAAAGTGCACACATGGCTCACCTTGAACCAAACCAAGATTGTTGTAACAGGCAGTCATTCGTCTGTCTGAAGTTCAAGGTTGGCATGTGAAGCTACTGAAGCAGCTTCAGCAAGAATTATCAAGCACCCACTGACAGTATCAGCATATGATTTTTTTCCCCCTGTAGTTTTACTTTTAACATTGAGGTTTTTTAACAATTGCTTGTTTACAGCCATTTCAGCTTCACTTCACTGCCTGCCACACGTGCTTCCTTCTTGACAGCCTTGCTCTTCTTTTTTTCTCTTCATACCCCTTCCTCATCAGTTCTCCCTTTCTTTTGTCACTTCAGACTATGCTGTTAGCAAATGCCACCCACAGATTTAACAGCACTTCTATGACCCATTGTAAAAGTTCTCCTCGGTTCATTCCTTTCTCTCTATTCCTGCTCTGACACTCTGTAAAATTGTAGTGTCTCTGTAAAATCTTACAGTGTCTCTCTAAGGCTAAGTCCTGGTTGGGACCCCTTGGCACCATTTTAATATACAATAAGAATGGGGACAATTTAAGAAGCTGACTAGATCTCCGCTAAATGAAGTAACAGTAGTTTTCCTTTACCAATCTCATTATTTTCTGTCCCATAACCTCCCTTCAGGTGAGGTCATAAGAAATGTTGCTATATTCAGTGCCAGTGTTTAATTTTTTGTGAGATCTCTACCACACCTGAATTTACTTCACCTGTTTTTTGCAGAACTCAAGTACTGTATCATAAGAAGGACATCAAGGGAATTCTAAATATTCTTATTTTGTGATATTAGTTTTTCAAAATCAATTATTTATGAACTTAAAGCATAAAAAAGTAGGCAGCAGCAGAAGTAGATTTCGCTCCCAGACTTGCATTTGTTTTGCAGCACAGCATATGAAGACTGGGACAGAAATTATTTGTGCCATCTATTCAGTGATTTATTTTTTTTTAAAACAGTTGTTTGCACAGCAGTTGTCTAAAGGGTGCTAATAAATTAGATTTTTATTCTAGGTTAATTTTAATTCTAGGCCACAGCTACCTCAAATCTAGAGTACCCTACATAACTTCGCTGCAAAATGATGAAAGACCGTAGAAGATGGTGCCAGAAATGTCTGGATCAAGGCCATCGTGTTAAAAATATATAGCATACATCAGAATCTGCTTGCATTGTGCTGGTTTACATATTCGTATTGCTGTTGCATGCTGGAGGAAATATATCAAATGTGTTAAGTGATCATTTATTTACCTGATATTTATTATTAGTATCATTGTGTGGTCTAGAGACCAATCAAGTATAGGGTCCCATTGTGCTAAGGACTGTACAAAGATAGGACATGCTGTACGTTGTGCGGTGGAAAACAGTCCAAAAATAGGTCAGTTAACTGCAAATGAAGTGTGTCTGGAGCCAGTGACAGTGTAGCTTCATCCTTGTAGCTTGCACCCAAACTAATTTTGTAGGACACATTAGCTTAAGCACAGTGTTCCACTAGCTGCTTCTGGAATTCACATTAGTTTCTTCAAAGCCAGGCAGAGCACTTGGAGTAAGTCACTGCTCTTTTTCCATGCTTTATCATCTAAGGACCTGTTTGTAGACAGTTTGTAAGCTCTTTGCCTAGAATCTAAACAGACTAACTGGATTCCCCACAGGAGAAAGGGATTTGTGTACAACCAAGTTTTGAGAACTGCCTACAAAATTTGTTACCTCAGTTAAAAGTAATTTGTGTCCCTAATGTAACAGTAGTTATTTTTTCTTGTTAGTCATCTGAATCTGGACTGTCTCTCTTACATGTATCAGATATTATGCTTTAAATATTATTACAACTGTTTTATGTTCAACTGACTGTTCAGATTAAATCATGAGTTGTAGTCACAGGCGCAGTAGTTTCCCTGACAATAACAGCACTTCTGTCACATGCTGCATGAATTGCTATTGACTAATTTTGTAGTTTTAGACATTTCTGGAAATGTTGCCCAAGCTTGTTCATTTATTAAAATACATTGCTGCTGCTGCAAGGTCAATCAAACAGAAGGAACTTCAATTTGGAATAAGCCATGTGACAAAGCATGACCTAATTCAGCCAGCAATTACACTATGCAACATAACGCTTAGATGAGTACCTACAACACGGTAACACCACTGGTGTTAAAACTGCTTTTGTTCCTTCGTTACTGTTAACTAAAGCAGCTTAACTCTTACTGTGGTGGTGTGGACCTAGATGGCAGGCAATGATCAACAAGTATGGTGATACTTTTGTTCCTATGCCTGCATCCTTAATAACAGCCCCAGAAGTGGCTTAAGAACCACTACATTAGCATTATTTCACTACAGGATTTCCAGTGCACTAGATAAGTGTCAGTGGTTATCTAAAGTGGTTGAATTGTATCAGAAGACAGGAGACAATCTGAGTCCGTAGTCACATCACATCTCAGAAGAAAATCTAGTCTTTCACTCTAGTCCTTAGAGACCTAAGGCTGCTCTTAGCAGCCATTCTCTTACATTTGGATTTAGCTTCTCAGGAGTAAGGAACAGGATCTGCTCATTAATACCTGGAAGAAACTTCTATCACTGAAATCTCTGTATGACTTTTACACATGTATACACATTACTGTATAAAACACAATAAACCCACAAGAAAAGCCTGAGTTTAAAGTCAAGTCAAAAGAATGAATTTATAGGCAACAGTATTTGTATAAAACTTCCAAATAATTTTTCATAATTATCCAATCACAGAAAGAGCACAACTGTTCAGCCGATTCATGGATAGAATGAAGAACTAAACTATTAATACTATTTTAATTTTAGAACAGACAAACCCAAAGACCAAGGGGACAAGAAAGGCAAAAAACGTGAATATGCCAAAGGAAAGAAAAAGCCAAGACAAAAGACTTCATGACTGTAAAGAAAACGAAAAAATCTCTTCAATACTAACAGAACATTTCTTGAGCAGTTTTCAAAACCTAAGAGGCTAATTAGCTAGTGTGGAAGGAGCTATTAAAAAGCTTACAGTTAGTTTGGGTTTTTTTTTGTGGAATTTTTCATTTTCTAAATTCAATTTATTTTTCCTTACACACAGTTTTTGAAGCAATTATCTTTTCAAGCTCCACACTGACACTGGTAATATTCTTGATTTTTAACAAGGTTAAATTAGAATCTCCTTCATCTGGCCTGCACATGCACTTCATGTCCCCACTGGTCATTAAGGCAGAAACAGCGTAAAGTCTGAAGTAGTGAACTACTTCTAAAGTATAGCCCAAAGTTCAAAGAAGCAGAATGAACTCTAGTTTTATAGCGGTAATCATGTTCTGCATGCTGACAGGGCTGGAAGAAAATGCAACCAAATTGATGTATTAATATTTGCCCAAATAGATTTTTTTTATCTTGTTGAGTACAGCTAATCTTTAGCTATGGTTCCAGGTCATCTGTTTGTACTGCGCGCCCATAGGCTCCAAGTGGAGGACTTTGAGTCGGAGGGCAGGATCTCAGCAAGAGGAGCTCTGCAGCCGTTTAGCACGTTCAGGAACTTAAGCCAGTCTCCTTCCCTAATACGTGCTAAAACTGATGCCTATAATTCTCCAGGACCAAGACTGAAGTGCTTTGTTTTTCTTACACTATAGCAGTTGGGACGTTGCTGTTTTAAAATTCTTAACAGATTTGGTTTGGCCTAGCCATACCTAATGCCATTTTGTAGATGTGAGTTGCAGTTTGGAGAAAACCATAGGGTGTAAACTTGTAGAGGTGGGTATGAGCACTCTGTAACATAGCTGCTAGCTTCAAAAGGAGGAACCCCTATAGGAGCTAGATGTTCAGAGAAGGATTACATTATTTCAGTGTTACTCTTCCTTTCCACTGCACCATTCAGTGGAACTATCCTTCAAAGTCATAATTTGGCTCTTAATGCATGACGGAACCGGAATTGGCAAGAGGAACTCCAGTCTTAAATCCAAAAGCAATATCTCTTAGGTGAAGATTCATGAGAACTGTGACTCAGATCATCTAATTAACTGTAGTAAGACCTTAACATAACCCACAGGTTAGCCAGGGTTAGAGGAGAGGGCTTCTAAGAGCTTCCCTCAGGCTCCTAAATAGACGCAGTTACTGACAGCTACTGGCTTGAGCAAAAGCATTCCAAGGAGTACCACACTTTCACGCCTTAACTTCTGAACATGACAGTTATTCTGTCAAAGTCCAAAATGATAGCAGACACACACACATATGTGTGTATATATATGTATTACATTAATATACACCTTCCACTCTTATTTAGGTATGTTAATCTTGATAGTAGCTATTCCAAGCAGTCTAGGAATCATTCTAGCTCTCGCCTTCCCTTGCCCCAAATCACACGGTTATTAAAAAATTGTGACCCTCAGTAAGACTTCACATATAACTTGACTCATAAAACTTGGCAATCCAATCATATGCTCACCCATTCAACCTAAGTCAAAAAACATCTGGTAATATGTTAAGAGTGCCATGGATTTGCAAAGCTCTGGAAGTCCGCAAGATGAACGTGAACTTTTTTAGTTCTGAGGTGTGTGTAAAATACAGATGTAAATTAGAACTCAGAGTAGTTAATTTTTTGGCTTGTTTCCATTTACAAAGGTATTTTCTAGACCAGTCTAGTCTCCTGTGACAAAACTGCTTTTACTTGAAATCTAAAATACAAACTTACCTTTATTTGGAAAAGCAAACCTATAGTAAATGCACCGAAGACAGAGTAAGTTAATTTCAAGACTTTGTGCATATTACTGAAGATGTACCTTAGTATATTCAAGAACAATGTTCAGCAATAGAAATTAAAATAAAATGTCCTGAATTCAATAATTCAATATTTTAATTGGACCTTATGGTAGGGTGATATCCTGTAGTAAAGAAAGAGGTCCTACTTTTTTTTTAGCGTTTCTCCATCTTTTAGTTTAAATACAAGAAAATGTGAAAGGAAGATTAAGATTATGATGTTCACATTCTGTTACCTATTCTTCAGAGAACATACCAACAGTGCATTTTACATCTAATCATTAGAACTACAAGAGTAAATTAAGGCCTGGGTGTCTAAATCTCATTTGCATCTTTCAGTGCATCTGCTGTGAGAGAGAGTGGGAGATCCACAGCAGAAGAGACCACCTTGTATTCCCTGTTCCCCTGTAGCCACAGAGATCGGTGGGTTACAATTAGCAAGATCATTTGGAGGAGCATTTCAATATACTAAAAAATACATTTATGACTAGACTCAGTTGTTTTACATTTTAGTTCTCCACTATGCCAGGCAGTTTTACACTTCATTTTTCCCTTTCAAGCTTTAGTCCTACTATGTTTTTCTGCTTATTTATTGAAATGATGTTTTCAATATATTCCTGTCAGGGTTGTAGAAGTCTTTGACACACTCCAAGTGAGCAGTAGCAGAGGAACACTGGAATATTTTCATGGCAATATTCAGATACTTTAGAGCTACAAGCTGTATCGTGAACTGCAGGAATTAGCATTGTTCCTCAAAGTAAATGAAGCTCCACTAATATCAGGTTTTCCTGAAATCACTCCAAATTTTCTGTTTGTAGAAAAGTTCAACCATTTGATGAAGTTTCACTTGTCTGCAAGCAGACAGCTGGCTTTTTTTTTCCCACTGGAAAAAAGTGATAACGGCTAATAGACAAAGGTTTTTGTTTGTTTGCTACAAAACAGCTGCTTCTAATCTACCTTGGACTCTCACTGGTATTGTGGTATCAAGGAGGATGTGAGCAAACAAACAAGAGGACAATGAGATCCTGAAGGGCAGATTTCCAGCACCAGAAAACCCACTAGTAGTGGATTCAGATGCAATCTGATGCAATAGCAATGTAGTTCACTGCAGTCATTTATTATACTGTCCTTTAGCTCCAAATGTGCAGAATAGTTTTCTACTGAGCCTGCATAATTGCATTGCAGGAGATATCTGGGAGTCCTGGAAATGCTGGCAGCTGGGATCATTTTCTTCTGAACTAGTGTGTGAGGCTCTTAAAATTCAGAAAGGCACTTTGTTGTTTTTCACGCAGTTC
Source organism: Cariama cristata (assembly GCF_000690535.1). NCBI lineage: Eukaryota > Metazoa > Chordata > Aves > Cariamiformes > Cariamidae > Cariama > Cariama cristata. The sequence continues at coordinate 38,473 of NW_009593001.1, read as the reverse complement.
AAATTTTACTTGTTTATTCATAACTGTCCAGGGCGAAAGGGTAAAGACAAAGGCTCTGTCAGTAATAAACCCTCCACCACTATCTGCAATCCTGTCCCTGATGACTGGTCTGTGTCACAGAAACCTAGCTAGCTGACACTGCAGCACCCGTCTCTCATTTTACTCTCCTGTGTGCCCTCCTCCCCCTCCTTATTCATCACAGATCTAGAGCTGGAAGGATAAAAATTGAGGGGAAGCCAATATTTCCTCACACTTAATCTGTATGTCCAGAGACAGTATACATTCTGGCCATGCTGTTAATCTCTAAATCCCCTAAACAGATAAAGCCTTCTAGAGAAGCTGCTGTAGACACTGAGGAGAAGATAAAACTCACTTGGTTGCTTCCTTGGAAGACTTCAACTTCCTAGCCTGAATATGGACATAAAGTGCAGGAACAAATCCTGTCTTGGTCTGGCAATTTCTTCCTGTAGGAGGAGATAAAACCTGCTGAAAATAGGGGCAGAACTATAAAACTTCATTCCAACAATCTGGGACATCAAGAAACCTATCAAGACAACCTCCAACTCTGCTGCTGTTTGCAGTGAGCATGCTGGCTTCTCCTGGCCAGGCTCAGTACAGCCATAGCACTTGATGCTCTAAGGATTAAAGTGTCCTTGACAAAGGAAAGGTCACTGAAAGCTCCACATGTTGCTGCAACTTTTCTGTGGTCTCTAAAGTTCTGCTCATTAGTTACTCATTTCTTGATCTTCCAACTACTAGCACAGAGAAGTGGAACATATCACATATATTTCAATTTGCTGCCTACTTGAATTAGCCATTAAACAGACCCAGACTAAAGTCTCACTTTCAGTACAGATAATTCTGCATAGGATAGTCCAGCCTAGCTGTAAGATCTACTTAGCTCTGTGACAATTTGTGACATTTAGGCTTTGCCAGAAAAGAAAAAAAAGTTCAAGAATAATACAAGATTGGAGTGCTGCTGACAGGACTTCCATGGGAGCTGGCACAAACTGGCACTAAACCAAGAGATAACTTTTTGACTCTGCTACAGTTATCCTCAGTGACGGTGAGAAAAAAACAAAGCCTTTCTGAGTCTCAATTTCCAAGGTAAAGAATGAGGTCATTCCTTTGCCCATCATTTCCATTTAAACTGGGACTATTTTGATAGTGGATGACTCATTGCATGAATGCACAGTGCCCATAGCTCAATGATTCTGATTTCAAGTATGCCATAACGTGTATAGTAAACTGAATTAAAGAACTGCCTCTGTAAAAGATGAGTACATTCACGAAGTGTATGTCTGGAAATTCAGCAGGCTTTTAGTGTAACTCATTAGTAGAAAGCCTATTCATCTGCTTTCTTTTCAAACAAACAAGGACAGTGCAAAAGCAAAAGACGCATCCATGAAGTAAAGATTCACAGAGAACAGAGATGCAAATATCCTGCATCAAGATAAGGCCTCTGATTTATTTTACCGCAGCCATTACGTTTCATTTCTTGGGAAATGTTTCCCATATATAGATGTGCACCAAACACCTGGATATCTTGAGTGAAAGTTATAGCTCCTAGTGCAAATTGCTTGCAAATTAGGTTTCATCGGAATTTCAAGCTCCCCCACACCTTTTAATTTCCTCCCTCCAAGAAACTCCCCAGCCCACATGAGGAACATACAAACATTTTTGATATACATATATATACATGTAAAATTTATATATTAAGAGGAAAAAGTACTTTAAACTGTAGTGCACTCAAAAATGAATACATTTTAGCAATGGATGCACACACAGCCTTCATTCTGTCTTTGTACTTGTTCATCACATAGCATTCTCCAAATAATAAATGGGTATTTATTCTCCTACTGTTCTTCTTAGGTGACTAGCAGATAATAGTCCCAGTGTCAAGTGGTTCCTTTTGTAAACCTGTTGTTAATCTGTTCAACAGACTGCTCGGAAGATATATGTCTGGGGTAGAAACCCCTTGACTAATAATTATAATTAAGTAATGAAGATTATGTCACTGTATCTGGTGATCTGGCAGGTAAGGGAATACATGAAGAAACAGAATATATAAAGATGAGCCAGTCTAGAAGATATGCATCCCGTAGTCTTCAGGGTATTCACTAATAAAATTACTGAATGACTTGTAATTATATTTTTGTAAGCTAAGGGACAGCCAGAATCATATCTAAGGAATTGGAAATAAAAAGATGGACTGGTTAATTTTTTGTTATATATAAAGAAATACTAGTAATTACAACTTGCTAAACATATCTTGAACTATAGTAAACTTGATTAAGGTAATAAATAAGAAAATCTATATGTATCTACACCAGTGAGGACTAATAACAACAAGTCAAAGGATGCAGATGCAAAGGCATATGGCACCTTAATATTTTAGTTCAGAATTTGATCAGATAGCTATTGGATATAAAATCTTGTAGGATTTTAGGAGTCATGGAGAGAGGAGCAATTCCCTGGTGAACTGCAACATGAGTTTGAGATCCCTCTCCCGTGAGAAAGTATAACAATAAACAGTAAAATCCAAACTTGCCTAGTTAAATACAGAGAAAGCCATTCAGTATTAAAAAAAAAAAAAAAAAAAAGAAAAAATGTATTCCACATTTGATAGAAATTTTCAAGAAAACCTTCCAATTAACTTGAAATAGCGTGGGTGGAATTCTGCATGAATTTAAATTCAGCAACAAAATACCCATGAACTCCTGTGGGAACAAACAATGTTTCATGCTGGTTTATTCAACATACATTTTTATACTGTATTTATTGCTGTGTTCTCTGAGTGTCTTGCAGGGGATTAGGGATACGACTACTGTCTGTCACACATGGTCACTCAGCTGCTCCCTTGGGGCAGAAGTGAATGTGTGCTCGCTGGTGCGCTTTGCTCCAGAGGTGAAATGGAACAATCCCACAAGGTAACTTCAGTGCTTCTTTACCAAAAAACTGCGATGCATGTGGATGCAGGAGGTGAAGTATATCTGGAATCAGGCACATATGCCATGTGGCTACCCCATGGGTTCAGACACTGTAAGGAGCTCTTTAATGATGCCAGTGTACAGAGGCTGCCAGGAGAAAGGTCTGAGCCCATACCCGCACCTCTCCTCACCAGCTTGACTGTACATGCTCTTATACCCAGGTCTGAGCAGTGCTAGCAATGAGCAGCCGCAAGGAGAAGGGACTTTACAATCACATTTCACTTTCATAGCATTACACTGCCAGTCTTTCATCTGCTGGTTGTCTGACCTATATTTCGTCCTCTCCAAAGTAGCTTAACTTGTAAGAATCTTCCTCTTTGTACATTTTTAATTCAGAAGAGTAGCTTGTACTGATTATACTACAGGACCTCTGAGTTTTACCACAGGTGGAATGACTACCTAGACTTTTTTAGCTTGCTCAGCAAACAGTCCTTTAAGAGTAATTACTGACAAATTAAAAAAGTCAAGTTAACTGTTGCAGAAATGCAAAGTGATCACACAGTGTCTTAATCACAAAAATACTGTTTGAAACAAGACACCATCAAAGACTGGTAAATTGAAAAATGTAAAACATCTGTTAGATAACCCATTTACCAATTGATCTACTGTCTTAATTCTTAAAAAAACAAACAAACAAACAAACAAACCAAACAAACCCAAAATGCTGCTGTAGCTGCTTACTGATGGAACACAGAAGATAGAATTTCAGCTATCAGGTGATACAAAATGATGGAAATAAAAAGAAAATGTGTATTTCTTAATTTCAGTAGACTGTAAAGGTATCCAAATGAAAAACTCTGAAACTATGTCTTTCTAGTAAATATTCCGTTTAAATGGTGTACTTAAAGATTATATTGCTAGCTCTGCAGAGCACCAAAATAACAGATCAGTCATCTTATATTTTATAGATTTGAAGAGTACTGATAATAGATCTAACATAGCATTTCCTCAAATGCTGTTCTTCATTGATCTGAATACAAAGAAAGCAGGTGTGATTTTTTTCCAGTGTAGCAGGCAACATTTTATAAAATAATTCAAGACTAAACGGTCAACAAAGTCTCATTACAAATGTAAGAAAATTAAACAGCATCATATTTTGTTGTTACAGTTATGAAAACATTCGGCTTGTGTGTCATACACTCTCTGCAGGAAAAACCAAGTTCAGCATTATGTAAACAACAGTGTCCTTAGCAGTGGGAAATCTAGGGAAAGTCACACCATGTAAATTTTCAGTGTAAAGGAGCTAGTGAGATTGTCTCCTTCACTCCATTCATACATTCTATTTTAAAAGTCAGCATTTTTCATACTGGGAACTACAGTGAAATCTTAGTTACTATATTAAAATAATAACTACAGTATCAGAGATCTAACTCAGTCTGTTGACTACTACTAAATATTGATATTTTACTTGTGAAATAAAAAGTCTGGTTTTCTTTGGATAGCTCTTTCAATTACAAAAATTTCTATTAATTATAAATGCACACGATGGCAACAGTCTCGGAAGTAAAATACTATCAAAATGACAGCACAGCTAGGATTTTAACTTAAATTCTTTAACTTCCTTCTATAAACAGTAATAGGTTAAATACTACCAGCTTAAAAATAATAAAAACAAATTATTGTAAGTATAAGTCATCAATAATATTGCCAGGTGCAACATTTACTTCATTTCTCCTGTTGAAGTTTTCCCATATTCTCATCATCAGAAGTCTCTTTCCTTCCCTAAGGAAACTTTCACATTCACACTTGCTTTAAACTTTGCAGTATTTTCTCTTCAGTGTTCCAAGTGTGCTTTTTAATAATCTGGATCTATATATCTTTTGCACAAAATTAAATAGCCCCCACTGCGATTTTTTGTATCCTGGGGAATTCAGAGATGTTAGCAGTGGTGGTCCATAACAAAACCACGTCTCTGACACTGGAACATGCACATTTCTTCCCAAACTTGGTGTTACTGTTCCTTTCTTAATCCACATGTGCAAAGGGTCTCTTTTTTAATTTTGAGGGGATACGTTGTGTAATGTGAACATAAACATACAGTAAGAAATTCAACAAATGCATCAACTGGCACAGGCAGTGTCATACTTTTCTTGTACTTTCTGCAGGTGCTAGCCATAGCATACACAAAAAGAAACAAATATTTCCAGTATTGATGTTATGGAATTTTAGGAGGAAGCCATTCATTCTGGTGTGCTGGGAGAAGCCAGTGTTTGTTATGTGCAGAAGACCTGGATGGAGCCCATGGGCAGGCAGGGCTGCCTTTGCTCCTGCTAAAGGAAGGATCAGTTGAACCTGAAGCTAAAGGCCAGAAGGTAGGATGGCAGGGCCAGAGCATGGCTAAACCGCATGGACTGGCAGACGGACTGACAGCAGATACGTGCATCTCTTGATCCAAGGCAAAAGGCAACAAGGAAGGGAGGGCAGAGTCATCACCCTAAGGAGCCGTGTTTGCAGTTGTGCAGGGAAGGAGCACGCTGAGCTCCCGAGGTGAAACTCACTGGAAAGGACAGCTTGGAAAATGTGAGGAAGTGAACTGGCTGCTGCTATTTGGTCTTAGTATGTCCAAACAAGCAGGACACTGTGTAGATTTCTTTGTAAATAAACTGAATTTCTCTAAAGAAAGACCTTATTGTAAAAATCAATTTTCCCTACCAGCAGAGTAATTGGGCACAGCTCTGAATACCGGCTAAGCACTTGAGTCAAAAAGCAACAACATAAAGCTTTAAGCCTGATAGAAAGGTTACTAAAAGAATCTTTTCAAGCCTATTCTGGAACATTACACAACTTATTTCTTCTTCAGCCTTATCCCTAACGCTCACTGCCACCATTCTCAGAGGTTCCTTTCTTACTGCCAGTATGTGAAAGACATAAACACTAGAGACAGTCTGCCTTCCTACAGCAGATTTCTTTCATGCTTGTTCAGGTTTCAAAGCAAAGTCCAAATACAGATGATGTGAGAAAATCACCCCTAAAAAACGGGAAATTGATGGCAAATAAGTGGGTGGAGACATAAGAGGAATGCATCTCTCTTATCAAGGTTTATTCATCTTTGCATCAGTGGGGAAGGCATATACCAGTCCTGACTATTTTTAAAGGGGACATATTCGAAGGCATGTGTTGGCACTGAAGGGTGAAGAATCAGGAGAGATTCCAGCTAAGCAGTGGCTGGACTTTTTATCAGTTTGCTTCCTCCAACTCACAAACCACCCAAATTGTCCGTCCATACCTAATATCATTATGCAAAAGCATAACACTTGTCTTCTGTGACACCGCAATACATAATTAGCCTGGGGAACGTAGAAGATGTTGTGTACATATATGTATACATGCCTTTTTGGTAAAGCCTTATACTCAGAATACATCACTAAAGAAATACTGGTATTCAATAAACCCATGTTCTCTTGTTCTTTATTCTGAGATTAAGCAGACTATCATGCAACAGTCAAAAGAGTACAGTATCACCTGAATACACGGGGATTTAATAGGAACAAAAGATCTTCCTCATACAGATGTGAACACTAAGCATCTTCACCAACTGTAGTGAAATTACTCCCTGTAACTTTGGGCAGTTTATATCCTTAAGTGTTTAAATCTATGGATATGTCTTCAATCTTGAGACAATTGGTGAGTAATATAAAACTTTATTTGCACTGTGTGTTGTTCATTTGTTTACATGAAAGTACATTTCATTAATGAAAGGGTTGCTTTTCTTTAGAAACGCATTTTGAGTTTGGGGCACTAGGTAAATAATAGATACTATGTGTAAACTAAATAAAAGTAACATTTGCACTGTGAATTATTTTCTTTTCCCTCTTGTTGGAAACATTCCCTCCCTCCCTCCTAGTAGCCATCAATCTTTTTCCGTAATGCTCTGTTAGCTTTAATAAGTACAGTACAGTACAGTAGCCCGTGCTGGCTTTCACTTACTGTAGCTGAATGTTAAGCAGCATCGCAAAATGTTAAGTTCCAAGATAACTGACTAGTTTTCTTAAGACTTTGTATTGGGTTTGTGTGGCAAGGTTTTGGTAGCGGAGAGACTACAGAGGTGGCTTCTGTGAGAAGCTGCCAGAAGCTTCACCCATGTCTGACGGAGCCCATGCCATCCAAAATGGACCTGCCACTGGCCAAGGCCAAGCCCATCAGTGATGGGCGTAGCGCCTTGGGGATAACAGAGTTAAGAAGGGGAAATAAAACCTGCGCAACTGCAGCCGGAGCCAGGGGATGCCAGAAGGAGGCTGTGACCCCATGGGAAGCCCACGCTGGAGCAGGCTCCTGGCAGGGCCTGTGGCCCCATGGAGAGAGGAGCCCAGGCTGGAGCAGGTTTGCTGGTCGGGCTTGTGACCCCATGGAAGGGACCCAGGCTGCAGCAGTCTGTGCCTGAAGGGCTGCATCCCGGGGAAGGAACCCACGCTGGAGCTGTGCGTGAAGAACTGCAGCCCATGGGAAGGACTCAGGTTGGAGAAGTCCGTGGAAGACTGTCTGCCATGGGAGGGACCCCAGGCTGGAGCAGGGGCAGCGGGTGAGGAGTCCTCCCCCTGAGGAGGAAGAAGCAGCAGAGATGGCAAGTGATGAACCAACCACAACCCCCATTCCCCATGGGAGACCGAGAATTAACAATGCTTCTCACCTCCCTCTTCACACTCCAATAGGAAAATGCTAATTTACTATTAACCTCCCCACAGCTGTCTCACATTCCATTTTCTCCGTTTCACAATTCAGACAGGAACATATGCACTGGCACTGTGCATCGTTGATGGAAAAGCAATTGGCATTCCTTTCAGCAAAGATTCTGCTCACAAAACTTCATCCAAGAGAGGGAGAAAACTTGCAATATTTAGGGCATGAAACCCATATATCAGAATTGCAATGCTTTCTCATATGATCTTGTTGATAACATCCTGATGCTTAGTGGCTAAGTTCCTAACTACAGATATCTACCATCTGACTCCTGAAAAACAAAATATGACTTTAGTTTTCTTAACACTGGCAGTGGCAATATGTACTGAGAGGGTGTGTTCATACTGTTGGACTGAATTTCTCGCAGGAGTCCTAGTCCACAGTCATCCATACTGCCTACACGTTGGTATGCCTTCAAGGAGAAGTTTGGAGACAGGTAGATAGTTCCACAGCATCCGCAGACGGTCACAGCGTATCACTGGATTCCAGTTTGCTTGCCGGCTGCCTCCTCCTCGCTCTGTGCCACCAGGTACCGTGATGGTCCCCGATCCTGTGACATGCACTGCTTGACGGAGCAGCTCTCACCTTCTCACGTCTGCTGTAACAGCAGCAAAGGTGGTGAGGATGAGCACTAGTTTCCCACAGTGAGTCTGTCCCACGCCTGGTACACACAAATCACAAAACCATTTCACTTCAAAATAAAACTCCAGTGTGGAAGATGCTTGTTCCCCTGAAAAAAATCTTCAGTCTGGAGCAGCTCAGCAGATTTACCCTTGCTAGCACAAGCTGGACAAGACCCTTTACAAAGTGGCTATGACCAAACCAGATCATCCATCCTGTCTATAGTAGTTTCCAAGACACAGGAGACAGACTATTTCTTCCCAAGCTCAGACTGTGGCCATGGCAGCAATATTTTTCCTCCCCTCCAGAGCAAGTCAAAGCTAAGCTGCCCAACCTAGCCAACTCTGAGAGTGTGCTGGTGCAGGTATGCATGCTGCCGGGGAAGGGACCAAGGCTGAAGAGAAGACAATATCATCTTCAGAGATGGGACATGCTCTGCACACCCCTGTTTATGGAGGGCATACCGGCAGCCAATGGGCAGACCTGAGTGCCTGGGGCTAGGAAGGGTCTCCAAAAGACTCCCCCCTCTCCCAATCTCCTCCACATACGCATCTTTACTGTTCTCCCTTCATCCACCCAGCCATACAGCAGTCACAGTAAAGGGGTTATACATTCTACTAGTCACACTCGCAGCTCCTCAGACCTGTACTGCAAATCTAGTCCCCACCTATGAGCCATGTAAATAGACAAATTTCAAGCTCTTGTAGTTACAGGTTGTGGTCAACAGCCTGTAGTAGTTAAAACACTCCAGAGTAGACCACTTTTTGGTCCAGTGTGGGCCAATGTGGCATTAAGCTGATGTACTATAACCATAGCACACCATCACTGCATTAATCTCAAATGCCCATTTTACTTTCCAAGAACGTATGAAGGAGCCACGGGTTCTCCATCCACCTAGATGTAGGTCAAGCATCTAAGACAGACAGGTAATACCATTAGCATGATGCCATCAAGAGATACCTGTCTCTGCCAGGCACCCGGGTATTGCCACCTGGGGCCAGAGATCTTCTCCAGGCAATTCTCCTGGGACAAGGTCTGCAAAGAAAGGAGCCCAGCCTTGGCAAAGGAATGTGAGCAGTGATCTGGCAGGAGCCTGACTTCTAATGTAGAGTCTGCCCTCTCCTCTTTTCCAGCATATTGGGAGACAGAGGAGACTGAAGATTTGCTCCTGGGAGACTTCTTTGTGGCTTCAAGTACAGGCTCATACTGGCAGGATAAGGCCATGAAATATGGGGTATGAAAAACAGGAATATCAGTGCCAAGTTTCTGTGCCTGATTTTTGCCCATTCCTGTTAAACTGCCCGTAATCAGAGAAGATGCATTACAGCATGTTCATGGCTTCTGTGGCACCCAGCCACCTTGCCTGTGCAGCAGCCTCTGTCAGGGAGAGCACTCAAACCCAGAGAATGGGGAGGAGCAGAGCATCTGGGCCTTTTAAAATCTGAAAGAGTAACAGAACACACGGAGTATATGTTCTGGAAATCATGGACTTGATTTCTAGAGGGAATATTTTAAAAGAATTCCAGGTTAAGAAGGAGAGAGAATAATAATGAGATTTTTGCCTTTCAGGTACAGGTACCCCAAAAAGAACAGTTAAAAAGCACATATCCCTCTAGATAGGACTGTTCTCCTAAGAGGGACAGATACGTCTTCTCTGTAATGTAAAAGACAGAGTTGTTTTCTTTTGCTGCTAATTAGGCAGAGTTGCTCTGTTTGCTGAATTGAAAGTGTCTGCTCCTTGGTTTTGTATGGGAGTTGGCTCCTGGCAGAAGGAGAGGACACTTTTCTCCTCTTGAGGTTTTGTGCATGCTGTGGGCTGTTAGATGTGGCAGGACAAGTGGTCTCACTAGCACATTTTGGTTTCCCTGTTCTAAAACTGCTAAGAGCAGATGGGTCCATCCTTGACTAAATGCTTTGCCCAAATACTTCTTAAACTGTAAGTGCTTGCAGAACTGTAAAATACCTTAAGACTGTTCCAAAGTTGAATAACTTCAATATAAGGTGCTAAAATGAGTCAAAGTCTATATATGCTTGTTCATTCATTGCATGAGCTAAGTGGCCAATAAAGTTGTAGCAATAGCAAAAAAAACCAAACCAGGTGTTGACATTTATATGCAGAGGGGAAAACATTTTTTATGAATCCAATGGTATGCATTCAGTTCTGCTGTCTGTGTAGTCAGAAACAAAAAGAAATGCTAATACATAATGATGGTTGTTCCTGATGTAGAGGTGGTCGAGTACATGGTCCTAGCAGCAGCTGTTGGTGTCTCATTACCCAGTGGCAGTTCCACCCAAGGATGGCTCTCCAGAGCTGCTGACTGTGTAGGGTAGGCAGAAGCAGGTTACCAGGTGGCATAACCTACATTAATTCCCTTTGATATTGGGGAAAAGGTAATGTCTAGGCGAGCTAGGAGTAGGCATCATTTGGCCTTCCAGTCCCAGGTCTCATGTGACTTGCTGTCAGCCACGGGAACACTAGGCAGCATGGTCATGCAATTGCTTAACAGTTTGATGAAGGGCCAGATAATGTGATTTGTGGTGACTGTGGGCTGCAGATAAGGCTGGGATGCAGATAAACCTGGGAAAGTGCGTACTAGGTGGGCCTGGAAGGCTTCAAGGTTTGTGGGACCCACAAGAGCATCTCAGTGTGTCCAAGTTGATGTGACCAGTATAGAAAGCTGAGGTACCACAACTAAGTGCATGACAAAGATGAAAGGTAAGACTAGACAATCAGTATTACCACCAAAGACATAGCCCACACCTTTGTACTTAAGTTTCAGGTTTTATACATAGCAGTCCCACTGTCTCCAAAAGCCAATGGATGTTTAACTTGAGTAATACCTGACTACAGACTCAGTAAGGCCTCTAGACTGTGGGCAGATATTGAATAGCAGTGCCCCCCCCCCACCTCCCCAATTGCTTCCTCTTACACGTAGAATAAATACAGGCTGAATATCTTAGCAGGCTTTAACAGCCTTGTTTATAACATCACATTTCCTCAGATACAATAGGTAATTTCACTGAGATTCAGACTTTCCTGGTGCAAAGGAAACATTTAATTGCTTGCATGTATTTTAATGGTACTGTTTTTAACTGGCAACTCTATTAATGTCAGAACACTATAAAGACATACAAAACAGTTGTACAAGTTAGTCATTAAAATGTTCACAGACAATTTTCTAAAGCACAAGTGGAAGTTTTCAATTTTCTGAAAATCTCAAACTGCACCAGCATACAAGACTATTTTAGTGAGCTTAAAAATATTAATTCTATTAAAAGCAATGAAACTTGATTTGATGACTTTCAGACATCTTGTCAATGCCCATATTTTTCCTGTATTAAAGGCTGAAATCATATGTTAATCTTATTTCCCGTGTTACCATCTTTATCTGATTATTATATTTAAAATGCCTACTTTAAATTCTTTGGACTGCTAGATCACTGAAGTGAAACAATAACTTTTAAGCAAACAACAAAATAATTTTAAGAATGCAATGAGAAACAAATGAAATTACAGCAGGGCGTCTGCTGTGCCTGTAATTCAATTTCTCACTGACTATGATCAGCTCTTCCTCTCTTGGCGAGGACTGTGATGGACAGGACCTGCCATTCTCTGTGAACAGATGTAGGGCTGGTGGGGCAAATTGTTTCTGGTAACGACTGCTTTGACTCACCAAAGATATTACAACACAGTAAGCTGCCAATTACAAAAATGGTGAATTGTTGCATTGGTGGTCCTTTCTCCAGCATTAGAGAGGGTTTATCAGTGTCACCACCTATTGCTAATTCCCTGCATTGTACAGCACATATAGATGAAGGCAGTAAACTCTTTCCTTTACCTCAAGCAATGAAATAATTAAATGTGCAACAATTTAAATCCCTCTGTGCTGGAGGGAGAGGTAAAGGCAGTAGAAGGGCCAAAGTTGGGCAAGAGGTGGATAAAAGGTGAGCAGTCAAGCTGTCTCTTCTCAGTCTCAAAACTCATTCAGTTGTAAATCAGATAACCTTTGTGCTACTTTTCCATTTCCTTTTCTTGGAGACACTCAGAAAACCCAGTAGCCTAAAGCAAAAGCTTAGCAAGCCAGGCTGCAAGTCAAGGTTTGTTTATCATGGCCGTTACTCATGAAGACTTTCAGCACTTTCTGAAACGATTTTCTTGTACTCATGTGGTAGACATTTTCCAACCACAGGAGAAAATGCAAAACTTGTCCCAAAGAGCATAAAATTCACAAACAGTACTTGAAAGGATGCAGTTTACAGTAGGCTGCATCTTGGTGACTGAGCTTGGCAGGAAAATTTTCTTCTTCTGTTAGAATATGGCTTCTACTCCATGAAACACACTTCGATGATAGCATTTTCTTGAATTCATAGAAGAAGAGAGTATTCAGAAGAGATTCAAGGCATAGAGGCCAAAATGATATAAGATGTGACAGGTGTTGTACATGGAAGTCTGCCTCATAAACACAATCAATGGGATGATGCAAAAAGACTTAAGGTAAACAGACAAAATGTTAGAGAGGTTCTAGAAGGGAAAAGGAAACTCAGAGCGATAGGATGAAAAAGGAGGCCAGCTTCAGATGGATGCAGAGGTGGCTGCTTTTACTCTGTGCTAGAGGGAAGACATTTAGGGCTCAAGAAGGTCAAGCTGTAGGAAAGCTACCGTAGTCAGGATGGGAGATTATGAGCACCTATAAATAAGTTATGATCTAAGAACTGCCTAATAAGATGTGAAGGGTAAAGTGAGGACTTGATTCCAACTCAGTTGGAAAACTTTGAGATTGCAGTAATAACTCCAAAATCCACTTCAGAACTGGAGTGCAATGGAGCAATACATTATTCATTTCCCTCTTTTTCTCTATTTCTCTTTGTTCCCCACTGTGCTGCCAATGAGCTAACTTTTCATGCATCCTTCTCTTCCAGCAATGATTCTTCTGTTTCCATCTGCTCTCTTCCTCCCTAATTTTCCCAGGCTCTTTCCTCCCTTCTGCATTTTTCTAGCTTCCCACCATTAATTTCTATCTACTTTCCCCTATTCCCTTGCTTATTCCCACGTCCCTTTTTACCATCTCAGTTCTAGTGATTGCTTGCAGTTAAAAAACATGTATTAGATTCACCACTGACTACTCTTGTTTTTAAGTGCAACTCCTGATTTCAGCAGCCAGCAGCATTTCATTGGCATGATGCTAGAACAGCAATACAGGTGGGGAAGGGAATTGGACTCCCAAATTTACTGTGGTCCCAAATGTACAGACTCAGTAAGGCTCAAAAGGAGTTGAAACGCTGCAGTTAGTTCTTCATCATGCCTTTACAGGTGTAGAGGTGTCTCCCCTCTCAGCTACACCTCCAGCGTATGGGGTCAAGGTGCAGGAGGAAAGCTGCAGCATGCAGCTGGGAGGACATGTATGGCACCAAGAGACATCTCTTAAAGAGTGACTGACTTTGTTTCCCGTAACACATGGCAAGCTGCGGCACTGCAGTAGAATCAGGGGGTAAATCAGGACACTCTTGACTGTGAGCAAGGCTACCAAATGTCTGGGGTCTGCCCAGGCTTGTTTTCTTTTCTAGCCCTCAAAATCTTTCTGGGTGAATGTCTGACATAGGAAAGCCTTTTGATGATAAAATTGTTGGCCCTACTATATTTTGCTGTCACAAAGTAACATTGGGCTGATGCTTCTCTTAGTGGCTGTTACACAGCAAAAAGATCATATTCTCTGTGTTTGGCAGCACAGATCCTAATCCTGATCCTAACTGCTGTCTATCAAAATTTTCCCTTGGCCAAAAGACCAAGAGTTGAATGCAGTGGTTAACAAAGAGGAAAACAACAACAGTCTGGCTGTAGACTGTGAATGGGTGTACCACTGGGCCAAGGATGATCCCAGTCTAGTATTTGGATTATCCAACAGCATCTGGCAGTGTCACAGCCTGTTTCCAGTTCTGTGATGTGACCCTAGTGCAGGGACAACCCTTGAACTCCTCTTAAACTAAATGCAGATCAATAGTCAAAGACTGGTCAATCTGACCTAACGTTTTCATGGATTGTCCAAGTGATAAAAGCATTAAAACCACTGTGCGTGCCCTGGACAGTCACAGCACTGTGAGGAAGGGTGAGACAGTTAACCACCCCAAACATAGAGTCTGCCTATGACACAGTGACTACCTGTTTCTGGCACAAAGGGTCGCACAGTGACAAGGGGCTGCTACATTGCTGGAGACTATGCCATGCATCGTCATGGAGGGGAAGCCTTTGAAAAACGTAAAACCCTCACAGGGAAGAATTTCTTCATTATATTTAATCTAAATCTTCCCTCTTCCAGTTTAAAGCCATTGCCCCTTGTCCTATCACTCCATGCCCTTCTAACAATTCCCTCCCCAGCTTTCTTGTAGGCCCCTTTAAGTACTGGAAGGCTGCTCTAAGGTCTCCCCAGAGCCTTCTCTTCTCCAGGCTGAACAACCCCAACTCTCTCAGCCTGTCTTCACAGGAGAGATGCTCCAGCCCTCTGATCATCTTCGTGGCCTCCTCTGGACTCACTCCTACAGGTAACCAACTGTTAACAACATTTTTTTAAATGTCTGTCTTTTGAGCAGTATGTTGTCCTAGACATAACACTGTCAAAAAATGTGCTTAAATTAGGCACTCTGTTTTCAAACCCCACTACTTAAACTTAATTGTACAAATAAAACTGTGGTCAGTGAAACTTCTCACCAGTCAATTAGCATCAGTGATGATGAGAAGTATCAGTTCTCCAGAAAATTAAGGCTCCATCAAAATCATCCAGATTTGTAACTAATTAAAAATACTACTGGTTGTTTTAATGATTTATTTTGATATCTGAATGTTAAAAGCAACGTAAATGAGACATTTGCAGAACTAATACTCAGTACCTAATGAACACTCAACTGATGTCCATCAGTTTATTAATAATTACCATATGCATAATTAAGAGTTACAAGTTTATCTGTAGATTTGCAGCTTTATCTTGGGTTTGATGAACTGATTTACAAAAGGCCGGTAGCATATCATCACTGTAAAAGCCTCCTTTGCCCTGAGCTCAGTAAGATTATTTTTAAACCCCTGAGAGCTTTTGTAGGTTAGCTGCTAGAGCATGTGGGAGGACAGGACCAAGTGTACAATTTTGGAGAATACAGCTGCTATTAGTTAAGCACAGAGCATGAATTAAAGTGTCTGTACTGCTGAAAATGCTCAGAGCCTTTAAAAAAACCCTCCATTTTATATCAGTCAATTTAAATACCTCAGTTCTGAGCTTTTTTACAATTTTTCATCACAGGAAGTCAAGATATGTTATGCTCTTTCATATAGAAAAAGCATTGCATTATGTTAAATACATTATTTATATACATTCCATATAAAAACTATCTTCAGAATACATAGAGAGTGCAAAACCAGCCAAAGTTAATGTGTCTGCACAACCTCCTGCATATTCATTACGTGCAGACTTTTTGAACATATACTTTCACGCTACTGTCTGTGGAATATTTTAAACCTGTTTTCACTAGAAAAACCTTCCTGTTATATAGGAACAACCATAGCAGCACATCATCCTAAAATAAGCTTTTGACATTTTTACACATCAGCCCTGCAGGTTGAGTGCTATCGCGTTCCCAGCTCTTTGTTACCTACTCTTTGCTGGGAGCTGTCACCATCCCCATTTTGCAGTTAGGAAAATCAGGGGATCCTTCCCTTCTCCACTTGCTGCCGGTGTGGCCAGTGGATTCAGTCCACCCAGGACTCTGGTTTCAGTACACCCAGATGGGTCAGAAGTGGTGGCATGATTGTATACAATAATATCTCCAGTCAGTACAGCCCAGCTTGGACAACGATGGATGTCCACGGCCTCGCTTACACCAGAAAAATAGTATTTTTGCTGACTTGACTGCTACCAGTTTCCAGAACAGAATTAAGGAGCGTAGCAGTTCTTCATCTGCTTTCTTTTTTTTTTCCCTTTTTTAACTTCATCATTCAGTGGAGTCTTTGCCTGTATAACCTGAAAAATGACAGTGAAATACCAGGAGATTTTAGATCTAGACCTGACATTAGACCTTTTGCCTTGAAGAGCATCCACAATTTTGAAAGCCATTACTACATGGATCACAGGTCTGCATTTAATAATCAATCCTTCTAAGAAGCAATGATTAAGATGTGGATCACAGGTCTGTCCAGTAAATCCTTTTACAAACCAGAATCAGCTCCTGAGGCAAAGCTAATGATTTACTTCTTTTACTTGCTCAACTGAAGCTCCAGCTTTGATGCGGTGGGTATTCAGTTCCCTCTCATACTGAGTCCTGGGAATGCACATGCCTCCTGTGATTACCACTGTAAAGATATGGTCTGCATAGGCGGGCGGTGTAAGTAGCATCCCAGAAAAATTGAAGTTCCCATGTCTGAAGTTCTCCTCTTAGCAAAATTCTTGGACCCTAGTTAAGCTTAGAATCAAAGAGTTAGAAATCACAAACTTGGTATCATTTTTTTACCCCAGTGACTTGATAGATTAGCTTTCATAATAGGTAGGCATACCACGAATCTTTTCATATTTCTAATATTAATGTTCTTTACAGTCAGTAAGTTCACCTTCCCAATTCTGAGTCATTATATTCACCTCTTCCTAAAGAATGATGCAAATTAAATAGTTTGGTTCTGTAGTTTGATACCTACATTGGGAATGTAGGCAACTCCTGTTCTTCCTTCATAACAATTTTTTTATTCCAGATGTACATGAAAAACTTGGAAAAAATCTTTAGTTCTTCCCTCCTGACCTTGATTATAGGACAAAAAAAAAAATTATAACCAGCTACTCCTCTGTGACCCATTATAATAATTTTCAGCTTGGCTAATATTGGTTGCTCACCTTGCATGTACATTTCCACCGCTCTAATAGACACCATGTCCTCTGGGAATGAAAGCTTTTGATTAAATAAGACAAAAAAGATCTCATTCTGATTTTCTACAAATTCCTTGACTACTGAAAAAAGAAATCCTCTTGGAAAGTAAATTATGAGAGTGCCAGCTCTTCTGCTCCATCCTGCCAACCTTTCAGTCATTTCTGTGAGAGACAGAGAAATTTGATCTCTACAATCTATTCTTTTTTTTTTTTTCCTTTCTATGGAATTGGCCAGCAAACTGGGTCAATTAACATAAAGGGCAAAAGAGTCTGGACATCTGGGAAATGACACCAAATTCATTTTCCATAAACTTCCAAGTAGCCAGATGGCAAATGATTCAAAGACCTATCTTCAAGAACCAGCTGTATAGTCCAGTTACCAGACTGGTGTTAGAAGTCAGCCTTTACAGTAAGAAATTACACCTACAACTTTGCCAATGACCTTGCATAAAAAAAAAAAAAAAAAAAAAGTTAAAATAAGAATTGCCACACTACAGGATATTTATACGGAGCTTATCTGTAAATGAAGTATAGGCTATCAACAGTTAATTGTATAAAGATAGTACTTAACAAGAAACTGGTTACTACAGTGTACACATCTTACCTATGCAGGCTGTATATTCAAAACAGATTAATGTTAATTAAATGGTCCATCAAGCTGGAGTGTGCAAAATCAATGAGCACTGACAGCAGTGTAATAGAGATAAATCTAAGACACTGCCAACTATGGAAGGAAAAGTTTAGACATTACACATAAGCCATGGCATCCAAATTTTGATTTGGACCTCCTCACAGATTTAATGTTTCCTTTGGATGGGTATTAGGTTCAGTTCACAATATAGATGAGGACTAACTTTCAATGTTAGTGGCTTTCAGACTGAGATGAGTAAAAATAATCTCTACTGATATTTAGGCTGAATTCCCTCCCCCGACCTCGAAGCTAGATGAAGCTTGACTCTTAGAAAGAGATCTAAATTGCATGCAAAAGCTTTCTGCTGAACATTTACACTGAAGTGAAAGTGACATTTGACTAAGCAACATCCATTGCTTAGTAATTTGTTATTTCAGCTCTCTTTGCAGAATATGCAAATTTAATTAGCACAGTTTTTATAGCATAGCATTGTTCCTTAAGAAGGGATTTTGATCCTTCTGGAACTTCCCCTCCCTGGTCTTTGTATTAATAAATACATTAAATGTCTTCCAGTTCTGAAACAAAGAAAGGTTTTAAATCAAAATGTCATGGAGTATTAACTCCATACTTTATGAAATGCAAGTATTTTAGTTGTTTCTATTTAATACCAGTCTGACCTAGAAATCCTATCTAACAGTCTCATCTCTTTTACTTCAGAAGACCTACTTGACAGCAGGATGTCAAAACAAAAAGGGAACAAAGTAGAGTTCATAAACCTCATCGTATCCAACATCAACTCTTCCTTCTGTAGCAACCCTGCTCCAAGCATAGCACTGTGGCATAAACAGAGACAAGAGCATCCCTTGATTATGTATTGAGCTAGCTGCATGACAGAGTGGAGGGAAATAGATTAGTTGTATTTAACACGTATTTTTAGTTGCTTTTCCTCCCTTGACACTTTCCAGCCAGGACTGCTGCAAGGTGATGAGAAGCTTTGGAGAACCGGGGGTACACAAACATCTCCCTGAAAGACTTTACTCTGTTAGCTCCTTAATTCAGGATCAGAACTTGGCTCTTTCAATGAATGACTACCATGGAAGCATCAGGCAGAGAGGAAAAGAGACCTTCTCTTAAAACATTACAAGCACTAAAATGAATGATGCCTGGTTTCTAAAGCTTATAAGTCACTTCTTGTCTAGAAATGTGCAAGCTCATCTGAAACTTCTTCTATAGCCAGCTCATTTGTGTATCATCCCTCTGCTGTTGATTACCTAGTGTCTAAAAGGGGATGAGCTCACTCAACATCTTTTCCTGAGGGCATGTATGGTATCTCCTTCCTCTAACCAATCACCTGTTTCCACAGAGTGTAATTATCTCTGAGGGCTGATTTCCACAAGGACAATGAGGTCAAAAGTGATTAAGAAGGGAACCCACGTCTGTATGTGCTTTCACAAAGGCAGTATGATTTCATTTCCACTGTAAGCCAAAAACCAAAGCACTTCTTAGATATTGGTCCATCTATGCAATTTCCCACAGCCAAAATTTGTAAGAAACATTAGCCAGCTACTTTCAATTGACTGCTTTGGTCACCAAAATAAAATATTAATAAAAAATTTTCTCAAGAAACTCAACTAAATAAAATAATAGCATAGTACAGGAGTCAAAGGAAGATTAATGGAGGTACATCCACAGAGAGGAAACAAGTGATAGCACATCCTAGACAGAAGGCTAAGAAAAAACAACTTGCATCACTCAGTCTCATCAACTCCACTATACATGACAAGCAGTTCTCTGTCATTCATGTGAAAGCCTGATCCAGTTTGTGGACCCAACATTTCATGGTGCCATCACTGTCTTTTGGGAATTCCTCTTTCTTTATTTGTCTTCCAGAGCATCTTTTCTTCCTTTTGGGACTGATCAAGACTCCCATGACCATTCATTCAAATGTTTTCTAAGCTCAAATATTTTGATGTTACTTTTGTTCCATGAACAGACTAAATACCAAAACATTCTGAGAAGTTGTTTGAAATATTTTGGAAAAAAAAAAACAGAAAAGATCTTTTTCCTCTGAACCAGAAAGAGACATTTCATCATTTTCGTATCAACATATTTAATTTTCTTGCATTAAAACTAACTGAAGAAAAGTTTATTGGAGGCCACATGAAGCTGCAGCAGCCTGTGATGTTGAAGTGCCTCGTGGGACCTGTCATTCTAGAGCCCTCCCTGCTGCCTAAGGATTAGGCAGCCTTTCCTGCAGTGCACGATTGCCATGACAGTATGCCGTAATGCATCATGAGAGAGATGTATAGGCAATAAGAAGCTCAGATCACAGAGGAAAGGAGGGCCACAAAACATTTGCACAAATCCGTGAAACCGTCCATAATGCTTAAAGGTTGAACTGACTTCAGATAAAAAGTTTTAGTGCAGTTCAAAAGATTTTAATTTAGATTAATTTAGATTCAAGACAAGACCTTTTTTAGCTTTCTTCTTAAAAAAAAAAAAAAAATGAAATAGTGCCATTTGAAAAGTTACCATCACAGCTTCATGTTTTTGAGTAGAAATACCACTTTGGCTATTCCTCTACTCTGCACAGAAATATGAGTCTGACAATAAAGCTTTCTGACAGACAGTCTCTACATCCACATTGCTGGAAGGAAGTTTTCTGAACAGGGTTGCCTATAAATCCCACTCTGCCTTTGCTGCACAAGGCAGCAAGCCCTTCTGGAACAGAATGAAAGAGAAACTTTTCTGCTTACCCTGAAAGCTCACCAAAAGCCAGCACCTGAATAGAGATGTCAAAATACTTTGCATGTGAAGCTCATTTTGTCTCAACTGTGCTCAGCTGAGGTTGTCAGGTTCATATAAGAAACAAAACATAGATCTGCCTGTAGCGTACAAGTTTGGCAGCCTGTGATGCTTCAAAAGGCCAATAGCAAATATACCTATTTATGTTTAACTAAACCAGTAAATGGCAATGATGGAAATTATTACTTAGGGCTGTCTTGGGTAAAGATGTAAGTTCCTGCTTCCAGTCCAGCAACATTTTTTCTGTCTGTACCATATGAACTCATGAATGCCATTTCTGACCATTGTTTGGGAATATGCTTAAAATATGTGTCTGACATGACCGCAACTTCAAGCACACCCTCCATTGTCAGTAGACTCAAAAGGCCAGCGCAGAGTTTAGCAGTTTGGCACCTGGAATGATTTCAACTCTGAGACAGACAGCAAGCCGTCTGTGGGATAGGGAGGTATGGGGCAAACGAGGAGCGCTGCTGTGAGACGGTACACACACAGACCCTGTGGGGAGAGGAGCCCAGGGCAGAAACTTCTCCCTTTGTGATGGAGAGTGTCCAAAGAAG
Organism: Cariama cristata; assembly: GCF_000690535.1. Taxonomy (NCBI): domain Eukaryota; kingdom Metazoa; phylum Chordata; class Aves; order Cariamiformes; family Cariamidae; genus Cariama; species Cariama cristata. The sequence goes on along the minus strand of NW_009593001.1, from coordinate 17,295 downwards.
AGCAACAAAGCCGGTGAAGAGTCTGGAGCACAAGTCTTGTGAGGAGCTGCTGAGGGAACTGGAGTTGTTAAGTCTGGAGAAGAGGAGGCTGAGGGAGACTTTGTTGCTGAACCTGAAAGAAGGTTGTAGCGAGGTGGGTGTTGGTCTCTTCTCCCAAGTAACCACTGATAGGATGAGAGGAAACGGCCTCAAGTTGCACCAGGGAAGGTTTAGATTGGATATTAGGAAAAATTTCTTCACCAAAAGGGTTGTCAAGCACTGGAACAGGCTGCCCAGGGAAGTGGTGGAATCACCATCCCTGGAGATATTTAAAAGGCGTGTAGATGTGGTGTTTAGGGACAAGGTTTATTGGTGGACTTGGCCATGCTAGGTTTATGATTGGACTTGGTGATCTTTAGGGTCTTTTCCAACCTAAACAATTCCATGATTCTATGAGAGCAAGAGTGGCTACAAAGGGAGAAAGATTATAGCATCTCCTTTTTTCTCAGTCACATCTGGAAAATAAATCACATGAACAAATGAAGTGTGAACTTAACCAACAGTGCTCTGCTAGGACTGCTGAAATTGCCAGGGAACAGAGGACTGTAAATCCCAGTCAAGTCAGGCTCCCCCTGCAAGCCAGACAGCTCTCATCAGAGGCCACCCATTGCCTGGACTAACATGCCAGTTTGCCTGCCTTTCTGCAGTTCTGTAAGGAAGCTATTTCCAAGTCATTTACACTTACAAAATACCAAATTAAAGATCCTTTCAGTTTCTAGGAATAACACCAAGATATAATCCTCAGGATATGAAGCTGAAACATGATCATCTCTGCAATATAAAAATTTTGGGGCAAGTGTAATCTTGCCTCCTGAAGAAGATGATCTTCTGCTGAACTTCCGGAGCCAAGAGACTGTCACACACAGGCTTGTAAATGGTTCATGTTTCAGCCCGCCTACAAACTACAGCGTTGGTGGAAATCCAAAGGTTAATTGCAGCACTTTAAAAGAATAACTCTGTTTTATTGATTGCACAGTGTTTGGGGAAAACAATAATTATCTACTAGCATGCATATTAAATTATCTGCTAGTTTACATATTATTGTGAGAATTATCAATGCATATTAAATTATCTGTTGTTTTAATTAACAAAATATTTATGATGACAGAAGCTTTACTGAAATAACTAATCCTGAACCTAGCATTGTTTTAGTATGCCAGAGATATGAAAAGTGTAGCGAATAATTCAGACTTCTCTATGGCTTTCTTTACAGTTCTTTATTGGTATTGGTAGAAGTTTATAAGCAGGAAACAAACGATCTGAAAAATTAGGCTGTTGACAATTTTTTCTAGCAATATGAAGTTTCATTTTCTTTGTGAAACTGTTTTCCAGTGTTTGCATTTTAACCGTATTTGACATTTCCATAAGGTTTTCCAACTTCAAATCTCAGGCTGCTTCAGAGAGTTATTATTAGAATCATATGTGAATCAAGTATTACTGGAATCACTGTGAGGCTGTACCTCGAATGCTATGTTCACTTTTGGGCCCCTCACTACAAGAAAGACCTTGAGGTGCTGGAGAGTGTCCAGAGAAGAGCAACGAAGCTGGTGAAGGGTCTGGAGCACAAGTCTGATGGGGAGCGGCTGAGGGAGCTGGGGGTGTTTAGTCTGGAGAAGAGCAGGCTGAGGGGAGACCTTATCGCTCTCTACAATGACCTGAAAGGAGGTGGTAGTGAGGTGGGGGTCAGCCTCTTCTCCCAAGTAACCACTGATAGGATGAGAGGAAACAATCTCAAGTTGTGCCAGGGAAGGTTTAGATGGGATATTAGGAAAAATTTCTTCACTAAAAGGGTTATCAAGCATTGGAACAGGCTGCCCAGGGAAGTGGTAGAGTCACCATCCCTGGAGGTATTTAAAACACATGTAGAGATGGTGCTTAGGGACACGGTTTAGTGGTGGACTTTGCTGTGCTAGGTTTATGGTTGGACTTGATGATCTTTAGGGTCTTATCCAATCTAAATGATTCTATGAGTCTGTATTTTACTTTAAAGTAAAAACCAGTACTTTGCTGAGATGTTAACTTTTATGATGTTGTATTAGCATGGACAAACTGGTTTTGGACAACATAAAAAACATTTTAAAAATATGTCAAAATTACTTACATTGAGAGTTTATAAATTAAGGGTTTTTTGTTTCAGAAAAGACTGTGTGGAAAATTACTTATTATTTCTTAATGAAATGGAAAACATCATAGAAAGAACAACACTCTCTTAAGTGTCTAACATATCCTGGAAGGAGAATCCTGCATTCTAACCTGGTCTTATTTTGTCCATCAGATAAATGCAAATGACTGAAAAATTATGATTTTTTGGCTTAAACTAAAGGATGTGGGCGTTAAAAGTTGGAATTGTCTTTTCCTTGGACATTCTAACAACTCAAAATTTCCCAAACTTAAATACAACCTACAATTTCCTGCTGTCCCCCCCCACCCCGATCTAAAAAAAAAGCCAGTTCTGACATACTTAAAGTAAACTTAAAAATTATAAAAATTAAATTGAAGCATTTCAGCTTTATGGAATGTGCCATTGTGTTGCTGAAGATTGTTTCACTACTCCAATCAGAAAACAGTTCTTGGGTATTTATTGAAATGTTTTAGGAGCCAACATATTTAATAGCCAAGAAATTTGTACTCACAGAATCACAGAGAATGGTGGGGCTTGGAAGGGACCTCTGGAGATCATCTCGTCCAACCCCCCTGCCAAAGCAGGGTCACCTACAGCAGGTTGCACAGGGTTGTGTCCAGGCGGGTTTTGAGTATCTCCAGAGAAGGAGACTCTACAGCCTCTCTGGGCAGCCTGTCCCAGGGCTCTGCCACCCTCAAACTATGTAAGTTCTTCCTCATATTCAGATGAAACTTCCTCAACGAAGAAAAGGCTATAGATATCAATGTTTCACTAAGATGACTTCAAGAGTTTAACTGAAGTCTAGAATAAACAGCAGCGGTTTGTCAGTCTTTGATATTAAACTGCTGAGCTTTGGAAAAACCCAGGTTCATCAGTGTTTGACCCATCTGAAAGTAAATGTAATGTAAATTTCTATAGGAAGAGTTTCAGTTAGCTGTAATCACCAGGGAAAACGTTAGCAACCTAAACCCATTCTGGGGTGACTTACAAAGACACTGACCCCACACAAAACTCTCTGTTTTCTTTGGAGGTAGGTTTTTTCTCCAAAATGTTGACTATCCTGTGGTAGGGTATAACTTTCTAATCTCTTTTTGAACCAGTTTGAAAGTGTTAATAATGCCCCATAATTTTATGAAATAATTCCTCTTCCTAAAAGGTGAGAAGATGCAGGTGTCAGCCTTTAGGGACCTTTGCAAACATATTATTATATTCAGGAAAAATATCCATAATCTTGCACACAGAGAAAAAACCTTAGAAGGGATTAGGAAATACCAGTGTTCTTTGTCAGTAAGTACATAATTCATTCAATTTAGTTACTGCTAATCTTTTTTCTTTACTTTTTTAGAACTGACCTGATGTGTCAAATTTACATACATTTCAATAGAAGCACATTTTCTAGTCATGCAGAAAAGATTAGCTATATAGCATGGTACTTAAGAGTTACAAACTGCTTTTAAATCCTACAAAGCAATAGTTTATAACTATGCTAACTGATCTTTTTAGATAATTGCTAATTAGAACATTAGCACTCTTCCTACACTAAAAGTGTCAATTAATCTCTTATATTAAAGAAAACTTGGAGTTAATGTATCATTAGATCAACAGTGCTGATTTCAGAAAGTTTTTATTATGTATATACATTTTAGAAAAAGCAGACTAAAATAAATATTGTTTTATAAGTGTCCTTTTGCATATGCTTATCATTATTAAGCTTTTTTAATCAACCTTTCCCCAGTCACACCAGGGGAGTGATAGTAAAGCTGAAGGAAATGTAATCTATTACTGTCTGCAGCAACAACTGCACAAAATATCTGCTTAAAAATGAAAAAGAAAATTATAAAGAAAAGGCTTTCTTTTAAGCAAAGAACCACCCAAAAGCAGAAGCAAGATTGGCTGGATTGCCATGATTGCCATGTGATTAAAAGCTTGGGTTTGCAATTAGAGAACCTAGAGTCAATTCTTATATTTACCAATTCACGTCGTGTTTCTGTGCCATAACTGCATTGTCAGATGAAAGGGAAGCACTTTGCTACTTAAGCAGCTAAAATGTTGGAAAGGGACTGTTTCTTTCTGTGCTTCTGTACTGTTGCTACACAACAGCATCCTGGTGTGACTGGAGACTGGGCACTGTGGTAGCACACATTAACACCCC